>NC_092255.1:14355562-14435562 GCF_036320965.1 Panulirus ornatus
ATAAACTACAGTTCCTGGCTCAGGGTGGGACATATAAACTACAGTTCCTGGCTCAGGGTGGGACATATAAAGTGCAGTTCCTGGCTCAGGGTGGGACATATAAACTGTAGTTCCTGGCTCAGGCTGGGACATATAAACTGCAGTTCCTGGCTCAGTGGGTGGGGACATATGAAATACTCTCCTGGCTCAGGGTGGGACATATAAACTAGTTCCTGGCTCAGGCTGGGACATATAAACTGCAGTTCCTGGCTCAGGCTGGGACATATAAACTACAGTTCCTGGCTCAGGGTGGGACATAGAAACTACTCTTCCTGGCTCAGGGTGGGACATATAAACTAGTTCCTGGCTCAGGCTGGGACATATAAACTGTAGTTCCTGGCTCAGGCTGGGACATATAAACTGCAGTTCCTGGCTCAGGGTGGGACATAGAAACTACTCTTCCTGGCTCAGGGTGGGACATATATAAACTGCAGTTCCTGGCTCAGGGTGGGACATATAAACTGCAGTTCCTGGCTCAGGTTGGGGCATATATACTGCAGTTCCTGGCTCAGGTTTATTACAAGGGCCCCACGTGCGGTGAGGCGATGTCTGGCCTTAGAATTATCTTGAACTTTAGAAAGTGTTCAAGATTTCTCTATTGGTGATTGCAACTTCACGTTGACGGCCTCAACCCTGGAGGTGAAGTCGAAATTCCCAACCAACCCACTTGTGTCAGACCTGACTATTCATGTATTATGTTATAGACATTTACGTAGGTGAAGCAAAAAAAAAAATCTCCCCATACACTTGTAGCGTAGCTATACCTGGTGACCCATACCAAGTGTCACACCCTAGTTTAGTCTTATATATATATATATATATATGTTAAATAAATGACATTCCTGCGTTGAATTCTCGGTTCTCATGTAATGGACTGACGTCAAGAGGCAAAGCCTTACGTGTTTATCAAAACTAACTATTCTCTGTACTGGGATCCTACGAGTGGTAAGTACAGATGAATGCTAATTTTACTCTATAATTAAATTTTGAGAAATGTTAAGGATAAGTAGACATTTCATCTGATTTATTTTTTTCAGTGATTCTATGCATTCGATTGTAATTTCACAAAAACATGCAATTAGTAATTGTTCATGTGGCTACTACATATTTTTTTTCATATACTGTAGGGTTAACAATTCACAAAGAACAATTGAAAACCCATGATAATATTCTATAGATACAGAGCGCCATTGTATCACTGTAGCTGCAATAGTCAAACGAGCTTCGGGTTAATTATTTCAGTTAAGTTAGGTTGTGGCAACACTGTAATCCTTCCTTAACATCCTGTTATTCACCGTTTACCATCCCGTTTTCGTATTCCACTTGAGTTTATGGTTCACCTGTTTCTTCATCCATTTAAAAGATTGTAGTGACACTGAAGATCGTGGCGGGAAACTAATATTAAATAAATCATCTGTGTTGGTGCTTCCACCCCCCAACCTCCTAGCTCTCCTCTCGTGTCGTATGATACCCGATTAAACCGATGTGAAACTCACGTATAGGCAACTGCTGCTCCACACCTACGTCTGGGTCTGATTGGCATCTGGTCTCGTGTGTCACTTTTTTTTTTTTTCATTCCTGGAGGCGTCCACAGGAAGTTGACACGATCCTGAGAACTGAGTGTGAACGTCATGCCCACCAGGAGCCAAAACCTGATCCAGTCCATCAACTTCTCCCTACACACACACACACACACACACACACACACACACACTGGCGGTGAGGAGGGAGGGCGTGGTGAGGGAGGGTGTTAAGCCTTGACTAAGATGGTCTGTTTAGGGGTGTTTTTTCTCAGATATTTTCAGATATCAGTTTCCAAATATTTTATTCTTTAAAGTTAATGGACTTCTATCCACAGTACGGTGAGGGGCTTGCTTGCATTACAGAAATACCAGTTTGAGTAGGCTTCGCGAAAAACTGACATCAAAAAAACGACTTTATAAGTATGTTATTTCCAAAGATTAATGACCTTATAAATGCGATCTATGAATTCTGTGGCATCACTGATCATATCATTTCGTGAGGATTGGAGATAGCTAGGGTTGAGGGGGGTTAGGCATCTAGATGGGCCTTACATATATTAATCGCTGATGCGGCAAAGGGGGGAAAAAATGTCGTTCGCACTCATCTAGTGATTTTATGTAGTGCGTCATGGATTTAATGAGGTTATCATCGTGCAGCTGCTTCAGGTATACAGATTTAGAGCTAAGCCTTGCTCGTCCAGTGTATATGAATGTGTCTGAGAACCATATATGTAGCGGAGGAGGTATAAGCATTACATTACACGAACATAAGCTTATTTGACCGTAGTATACATAAGTATTTGATGACTGCAGCTGCCTGCCCTCTGTCATCTTTGCCCTTTTTAATGATCATTTTTCTTTACGTAATCATTATGCCTGGGCGTTTACTCATCTGATCATGTGAGTCGTGCTCGCTCACCCCTCCATCCCTCCCTGACCCCTCCCACTATGGCCAGATGAGTAATGTCGGTGTGTTGGTGGTCTGGGAGGCACCAAGCGTCAACGGCTCCGTCAACAAAATCGTCACGTAGCCAGCTGGGAAAGCCAGGCGTGCTACCGCAACACCTGTGACATAGCCTTTCCCAGAAAATGAGGTTATGATCCCTTCATATAATTAGGATGCCCCTTCAGTGGAACGTAACTTGAGCGTATAGTCCGCTTTGGGATAATGTGGCAGAGTTCCTTTAGTATATTATTATCATGGAGGACAAAAGTATGTAACCTGAAAATATAAGGCCTATATAAGTGCCTAACCACCCCCCCCCTCAATCCTAGCTATATCCAATCCTCGCGAAATGATATGAAGTTACTCGATCGGTCATTTGGGCTTGAGGCCTATCAGATGTCAAGGGTCATTAAGGCTGGCAGCGTCAACAGATAATCACCAGCCGAAAGTTCTTGACCACCACCTTCAAGTGTTGAAGATAATTATTCCACAGCCACATACTGTCACAGCCAAGATGGTTCGAGAAGGTGCATGAGCACCGCTGTTGGTTATATATATATATATATATATATATATATATATATATATATATATATATATATATATATATATATATATATATATATATATATATATCAGTATGGTTAGGCATGAAGCTGCCCTACCATCCCTCCCGTCTTAACCCCCAGCTCCCGCGTGGGGTGTGTGTGTGTGTGTGTGTGTGTGTGTGTGTTAACCTCGGTAAAGCGTCTCGCCAGACGGTTCGACGGCAAAGCTGTCTTTTAACTCGTCAGCATTGAGTTATAGTTCTTATGTCCACCGACGCCAGTCAATGTTTTGTTATTATGAACCTTGTCACTCAAAGCTGATGGTATTCAAAAGTGTTTA
Source organism: Panulirus ornatus (assembly GCF_036320965.1). Lineage (NCBI taxonomy): Eukaryota > Metazoa > Arthropoda > Malacostraca > Decapoda > Palinuridae > Panulirus > Panulirus ornatus. Next base: position 14,358,959 of record NC_092255.1, read on the forward strand.
GTATGACAAAGATGACCTCATCGTGGCAATTAGCATTATACACGAAAAAGCATTGTCTGGCAACTTCTCGAGGGCGCCTTTAGCCTGGCGGGGAGGTCGGTGTCGGCCTGTCGTCTGGATGTCAGTGTCTTATCACTGGGGAAGTGGTGTGAGTTGAGTATATTGGATACGCTGGCCTCATTTCAACTAATAAAACGTCTTGGATGTATGTCGAATCGATGGAATACATATGCGAACAGGAGAGAGAGAGAGAGAGAGAGAGAGAGAGAGAGAGAGAGAGAGAGAGAGAGAGAGAGAGAGAGAGAGAGATGTCAACTGCAAGTAGACATAGATACCCATCCTCTTTCACTCTACACCTCCCGTGGCAGTAGCTCTACGTATGTATGGGTGGACATTACTGCTGCGGGAGCCCCATAGATGATCATGGGGCATGATGTTTTTCACGTCCACAGAAACTGGCTATTTCCAGAATATTTTTAATAATAATGATTATAATCTAAGTTAGGGCCAGACGCACGAGGACTAACCCCTTCCCCTATACATAGAGAAAGGTGAAGTTGATTCATGGACAACCACGATGATAGATCGGGCAGAGAAGCTACATACGAGGGGGCAAAGTGAGGAGGGTAGCCGGAAGAGGAGAGCTACGAAATTAGACTCCGAAACTCCCAATACATATGAGGAAAGATTTAGAAAGGCTACAGTACTAGCCCTCTCTTGTGAAGCCCAGGGAAAGGAGATTTTATAGAAAATGGGAGAAATTAGGGGGAAACACTACAATAAATTCAAATGATAGAAAGAAAAACCACGTATCCAGCACCAAGACTGGATAAGACCGTTGATGGAACTCGGAAAAAAAAAATATATATATATAGTACTTTACGTCTCTGTTTTGAATTAGAACTATTTCTTACATGACATTTGGTTTTAAGAGAAAGTGAACGTGAAACATACATGAAGAAATGAAAGAAATACTTTATTGAAGAGATAATGGAAGCTATTACAAGAACGACTGTGAACTGGTAGGCGTAAGCATCTCCCCACATAGGTCAGCGAACGTTAAACCGAACCCAACGAACCGATGTGAATATTCCATAATGTTCAGGCCATTGTCAAACTGAAGGTATATGTTAATTCTTTTCACTCGAAGTAGGTGTTGGAGATTGTTCGATGGGTGGATGGATGGATGGAGCAACATGACGTTGATGGCTGTAATGACCATGGTAGGCGACAGGCCTAAAGCCTATTATCATAACCAACCTAGTGCATACTTCAGATTAGCTTGAAATGATCCGACAGTCAGTCAAGGGCTAGTGGACCCAATGGGCCAACATTACATATGTGTCAGGGAAAAAAAAATGTACTGAAAACCTCGTTATGCTTGCTAGTAACATGAGTCTGGGAGGGTCTTGAGGGAGAGAGAGAGAGAGAGAGAGAGAGAGAGAGAGAGAGAGAGAGAGAGAGAGAGAGAGAGAGAGAGAGAGAGAACGCACGTGACGTAGAGCCAGCCAGGGAGAGAGTGGAGGTGGGGAGGAAGGGCGTCGAGTCAGGTGATGTAGGGGTAGGGGGGATATGGAGAGTGGGGTGGTGGTGTTTGGGGGGGGGGTTGGTGAGGGTGAGGGAGAATGGAGAGTTGTTTCCAGGCAGTAGGACGCCTGGCCGGCCGACCACCACACCCAGACCTGCGGCAGGGTGTAGGTAAACCCACGGACACGCTGCTGTTTGTTGAGGACCGTCACACTTGTTGATTTAGGGAGAGAGAGAGAAAAAAAAAAAAGTAAAGACACTAGTCTCGCTTCAACCCTCTCGCCTCCGCGGTAATATTATTAAGCATTCTCGCTCCCGCGCCAATGTGAGCACTCCTCGTACTCCTCACGCTAATGTTAGCATGTTTAAAACAATTTCATCGTGTCCTGAAGAACTACACCCCACACCAGTGTTTAATGCCAACCCCACTTTTCCTACTCTCACTGTCTCTGTTGTGTGTATATTTTCTGTGGATTTTTCAGCCTTTGGCTGCATCTGATTTCACAACCCATTTATTATTATTGTTATTAGTAATTATTATTATTATTATTATTATTATTATTATTATTATTATTATTATTATACCTATTCACCTTCCCCCGCCTTGGCGTGGTGACATCTTAATGAGAAAAAGTCTTCACTCAGTCCCTCCTTAGCTGCATTTGGAGAATAATGATACAGGAAGGTAGGAATTCCCGCTCCATCACCCCCCTTATTCTCGCCCCTCATTGTGGCCATTTACGACGCGTAGGAAATACGTGGGTAGAATTCCTTCTCCCACAACCCCAGGGGGAATGGAGTATAGCACTAGTGTATGAGCTCCTGCGAAACGGTGTTTCAGAATTGCCTTGTGATTGTGAAAGTACGGAGGGAAATAACCTGTGTTAGGGGGGGGGGTGGGGCGGCTTAAGATGGCTTGACCTTTGACCTGATACGGGTCAGGTCAAAGGTCAGGTCGTTATATGCCATACACTCAGGTATGGCATCTTCCTAATCCCATCAGTGTCACAAAACGGTTTCCTTCTGGACAAACAGACAATATGGATGTTTCACCAAATTTTTCGACGCGTTCGTTCTTTCTGTTCCTCTGGTTCACTGGAGACATTCTCTCCTCCTTCATTGGTACCAACTAACCACTTGTTGACCCTCGGGGGGGGGGGGGAATTAGATAATAGTTATCAAATGAAAAACAAAAGAATATTTGTGTAAAGATTTTTGGAAGATGGAGGATGGAACTACCCCCTAATGATACAGTACAATTAACTGCTATTGAGGACGAGAAGGGACGTGGAACCCGCTCGCCACCTTCTGATTTGAGACGACGCCCTGAAACACCTAACGGGGGATCAGACTTTCAATGCTTTCAAAGTATCAACGGAAGGTTTTCCTATTCAGTAAGTTACTAACCTGAGAATCTATACACCCTGGAGATGATACTGTGAAACTCTAGGGCGGGGAGTAATCTACCCTTTTTTTTTTTCCATCCACTGTACTTGAGACAGAAACATCTTGTCTTCGACAGAGGATAATACGAGTTGGTGAACAGCAACACAGCATATAAAGTACAAAGGTACGATTTGCTTTTCACGTCCATGACTGAGGGTATATGCGTACGTACCCATCTCCGCTCAAGCTATCGAACTTGCTCTTGTGTTCCCACCACATTAAGTCCTGTGTTTCTGATCTGGTCTGTGACAGCACAGCCTCAACAAGGAGGCATGAACTGATATGTTGTTTGCATTCGTTGGTACATCCCATGCGCCTGCACGTCTTTAAAAGGAAACTGACCCACAGTTGGGTTAATGTACCTTCACCTTTGATCTTTTCTGCCTAGAAAAGTCTAGTTTGGTGAGGAGGAAAGTCTTAAAAGGAAACTGACCCACAGTTGGGTTAATGCTCCTTCAACTTTGATCTTTTCTACCTAGAGAAGTCTAGTTGGCTGTGGGGGAAAGACCTAAGTCTGACCCCTATACCATTGAGGTTCACTGACCTGTTTCTTAACTTGTTTCCGCAAAGTTGTCATTATTTGTTAGGCTTTATTTTTTTTTCTTCAGTAGATTGGATAATGAATGGCTGCTTCTCTCTCTCTCTCTCTCTCTCTCTCTCTCTCTCTCTCTCTCTCTCTCTCTCTCTCTCTCACACACATCTTGCATAAGGCCAAAATCGTACTGTAGAGTAGGAGAAATATATCTTTCTCCCTCCATAATCCTGCCTGACAGCAATATCTCTTTCGTGGGATAGGTTTTTACCTGTCTGTCTCTCTCTCTTCCCCGAATTCATCCCCACCCCCACCCACCTTTTCCTCCCCTCCCGTCCCTTTCCTCGTCCCCTCCCTGTTATGGCCTCTTTCCCGGGAACATTGTGTTGTCGCAAACAAAACTTTAGCCAAAACAGTTCCTCTCTCTCTTACAGAACTGGATGTTGTGGCCCCCCTCGACCCTTCTATATACTTTTCATCACTTATCTCAAAGGTCTTCATCCTTCGTCATATTCTATCTCTAAAGTCTTATGCTTCAGTAAAAGATGAAGTATTACTTTTATCTATAGACTGTGCCCCTTGCCATGTGCTCGCGGGCGGTCCCCTCCTCCTCCCCGAAAACCTTGAGAACGAACGTAGAAGTCGACGACGTTAACACGACTCGTATACGATAAGATGGTAATAAAAGTTGCACGTATCTGCCACACTGAAAAAATCATCGTGACACGGATTATTGCCACAGATAATGAGCAAAATGCAACGAGACGAAACTGTGTACATGTTCATAGTCCCAACTTGATTAGATGCACTCCCAATAACAATAAGTAACACTCTGGACTGTTCATTGGAGAGAATAGAAAAAAATTGAAAGATTTAGCATGCAGGTGCAAAGTTTGTCGAATCAGTCTACGGGACGCGGCCTCCAACAACTTGATAGAGCAGATGAACATGACCACAGCTTGGTCCCAGGTGGAACTGTTCATTTTTTTAGACAGTAAGGTAAGGTCTCAGACCCGGTTGTGGGGGTAGAAGACCTCCTAAACCATCGTAAGGTATACGTAAGGTAAGGTCCCAGACCCGATTGTGGGGGTAGAAGACCTCCTAAACCATCGTAAGGTATACGTAAGGTAAGGTCCCAGACCCGATTGTGTGGGTAGAAGACCTAAACCATCGTAAGGTAAGGTAAGGCCCCAGACCTGGTTGTGGGGTTAGAAGACCTAAACCATCGTAAGGTATACGTAAAGTAAGGCCCCAGACCCGTTTGTTGGGTAGAAGACCTAAACCATCGTAAGGTTAGGTTAGGTCCCATACCCAGCTGTGGGGGTAGAAGACCCCCTAAACCGTCGTAAGGTATACGTAAGGTAAGGTCCCAGACCCAGCTGTAGGGGTAGAAGACCTCCTAAACCATCGTAAGGTATACGTAAGGTAAGGTAAGGTCCCAGATCCAGCTGTAGGGTTAGAAGACCTCCCAAACCATAGTAAGGTATACGTAAGGTAAAGTAGGGTCCCATATCCAGCTATGGGGTTAGAAGACCCCCTTAACCATCGTAAGGTATAAGTAAGGTAAGGTGAAGTCCCAGACCCAGCTGTAGGGGTAGAAGACCTCTTGAACCATCTTAAGGTATACGTAAGGTCTCAAATCCAGCTGTAGGGGTAAAGGACCTCCGAGAACTCTTAAGGTACTGCAAATAACGTCAAAAAGCGTGACTTCTATGTGTTTCCTAAGACTTCGGGTGAAAAACGAGTCAACTCTCCGCACCTCCTGGACCTTTTAGGGCGAAAACCGTTCAGGCTATGTGCCACTTCGACCCTAGAATGCTTGACAGAAAAAGATTTATTCACTTCCATCGAATTTTCAGTGTCTCTTGTTATTACCGGGTCTCCTAAACTTCACCGACGGATGGGTGTGTAACTTCATGGATCTGTTTATCTGCTCGTCTCTGTATCAGGGTTATCATGCATTTTTCAGTATGGATACAAAGCACTTAACCTCATGCACCTCTGCTTGATCTTTGTCCCCTACGCAGTTCCTTGGACTAGTTTAAGTTCCCCTCCTGTGTGTGTGTGTGTGTGTGTGTGTGTGTGGGAGGGATGGGCGTGAGGAAAAGGGTAGTGCAGGGGATATGAATGTTGGGTGTTACAACCCCGTCCTGGTTCGGGGTGAATGATGCGGCGTCCTCACTCCTCGAGGAGCCTATTGCTCTCCCGTCAGACCTCCTGCGATCTGTATACTGGGTGTGTGGGTGTGGGTGCTGAGGGTGACGGTATCAGGGGGATGTCCGTGTTGTTGGTCAACACCTAGTCGAAAAGCAGGGACTTAGGGCAACCATGACGGATTGCGTGCCGATGGTTTGGGGGGTGGGGTGGGGAATTCTGACATAGAGACGAGGAGATAAACACGATCATGAAATCAACCTCACGTCCACTGGTCTTCGAGGCTTGGCAAGACGTAGTTAATAACATCAGACTCTGAACATTTTTCAATGGGTGTGAATACGAATTTTTTTCTGCCAGGGTTCCAAGGGGAAGAAGAAACACCGCGGTGGTGGTTTTCCTCCCCTCCTCAAAAGATCCACATGGGTGCGCGACTCTAGTGTTTCAGCCTGAGGTCTGGGCAGATACGTACATGCTGCAGGTCGAGGTTCCAGTAAGTGTTGGGGGGGGCGTTCATCTGTCCGTGCTTGGTGCCATGATAAGACGTGGTGCTTCCCTGTCGTATCATCTGTTGTGAGGATGAAAGCATGATTCCAAAAGAAGGAAAAGAGAAGGGTGGGGAGGTGGCGGTGCCAAGTGAGGATATTCCCTCTGAGGCTCACTCCTGTGTGTGTGTGTGTGTGTGTGTGTGTGTGTGTGTGTGTGTGTGTGCGCGACGCTACCGGACTCCACCTCCAGCGCAGCCTTGAAGTTGCGACAACCCCCTGGGAAAAAGAGGGGGCCCTAAAATAACACCAGAATAGGGTCCCTGGGGTAATTATTTTTCTGATAATTGAGTCTAAAGACCGATCGAACACGAGACTTGAGATAGCAGGGTTCAGTTAGGTTAAGGTTAGGTCTGAAGAACATGGACAGAGAAACCTCTCAATATACAAACACAAACACACACACAGTGTTGTTACTGTGACATTGCAAGGCTGGCAGTGCTGCATGGTCGAGACCCCCCCTCTCATAAGTGTTAGTTATGAGCCTCGTATCACCAGGTCGATCTGCGACGCTTGGTCGAGCCGTGAAGTAAAGGCTAAAAATATCTCGTACGTAAATGGAAGAGAACAGACGACCAAAACTAACACAACACACTCGTCCCTTTTGTTAACAGAAGCCCAGTGGCTCACAGCAGGAATATATGTGGGAATGATCTTTGTCCTCGTGTGTGTGTATGTGACGCCAGAGAGATACAGCGTGACAGCTTCGAATGGTAACGAGTCTCATCATTTTGTTAAAAGGCTATGCGGAAGTGACGTCATTCGTAAGACCCATAGGCGTGGCCAGCCAATGACTGATTCCACTCCGATGAAGATATGATTCAAGATAAAAGAAATGAGAGAAAGATATTTACCCCCGATATTTTATTGCCTTTTTTTCCCAGTCCATACAATTTGGTGATCCTAACCTCAGGCAATAAACACTTCAGGGGTGCCATGTCTGGCGAGTTACGGGGTCCCAAGGAGAGAAGAGTTGAGGAACGGTGTCTGGGGAGGCGAGTTACGGGATCCCGAGGAGAGAAGAGTTGAGGAACGGTGTTTGGGGAGGCGAGTTACGGGGTCCCGAGGAGAGAAGAGTTGAGGAACGGTGTTTGGGGAGGCGAGTGAGGAATAGGGAAGGGTGGGTGAGTGGGGGTGTAGTGGTGATGGGTAGGAGAGCTGTGGAAGGATGATGGCGAGGGAAAAGTGGGGAATGTGGCAGGAGGAAGGAAAACTGGGAAAGGTGGTGTTGAAGTAAAGGAGGGTTTCCCAGTAGGTGTAGGACAGGGTGTAAGGAGGCGACCTGGGTTGCGGAAGTGGTGGTGAGGAGGAAGAGGAGGAGGAGGAAGTTCTAACGGAGGAGGAGGAGGAGGAGGAGGAAGGTCTGACGGAGGAGGAGGAGGAGGAGGAGGAAGGTCTGACGGAGGAGGAGGAGGAGGAGGAGGAGGAGGAAGTTCTGACGGATCGTGTACTGAGGAAGGAGAACCCGGTGCGGGTGAAGGGGGGAGTGTACAAGAGGAGGAAGCAGAGCGTTGAGGAAGTGACCCGATGGGAGGAGGGTGTTGGAGAAGTGTGCTTGAGGGAGGAGGGTGTTGGAGAATTTTGCTGAAAGATGATGTTGGAGAAATGTGCTGAGGATGGTGTTGGTGAAGTGTGCTGAGGGTGGAGGGTATTGGAGAAGTGTGCTGAGGGAGGAGGGTATTGGAGAAGTGTGCTGAGGGAGGAGGGTGTTAGAGAGGTTTGCTGAAGGATTAGGATGTTGAAGTGCGCTGAGGATGGTGTTGGAGAAGTGTGGTGAGGGAGGAGGGTGTTGGAAAAATTTGCTCAAGGATGAGGATGTTGGAAAAGTGTGCTGGGGATGGTGTTGGAGAAGTGTGCTTGAGGGAGGAGGGTGTTGGAGAAGTGTACTGAGGAAGAAGGGTGTTGGGGAAGTGTCCTGAGGGAGGATGGTGCTGGAGAATTGTGCTGAAGGATGAGGGTGTCGGAGGAGTTTGCTGAGGGAGGGGAAGGTGTTGGAGAAGTGTGCTGAGGGAGCGTCTCAAGTGGGAGAGAGAGAGAGAGAGAGAGAGAGAGAGAGAGAGAGAGAGAGAGAGAGAGAGAGAGAGAGAGAGAGAGAGAATGACATCAGCCCTGTTGACATGCAGACCAGGGTGGGCTCTCTTGTGTTGTTGAAGATTAGATAGTGTGTCTGGGGAGGGGGGGGGGGGTGACGGCCCCAGATAAAGTGGGGAGGAGGGTCAGTGAGGTTGTCTGACTGCAGGATGCATGCACGCACAGGCATGTGGGACCACTCACTCACGCAAGCACTTACTGCCGTGTTTTATGATCACTCTGTCTGTTGCTGTCTCTTTCTTTTTTTGTATGCTGTATTCTTCTTGGTTCCCTCCCTTGTCTTGTCTTTGCTTCTTACAGTCTTATGTTCTAGATTTTGTCATCCTTCCTTTTATATTTTCTTTCACATTATGTCTTATCTTCCGTACACTACACCTCCGCCTGCCTGTTTTCAGTCATTTTACACGTTTCCTTTTGCTCATGGTACGTTTTTTTTTTGTTTTTTTGACATCTACATAACCATTCGACGTACATACGGTTGATATTTTAATATGATCTTTGAAAGACGTGTCTACATACGGTTGATATTTTAATATGATCTTTGAAAGACGTGTCTACATACTGTTGATATTTTAATATGATTTTTGAAAGACGTGTCTACATACGGTTGATATTTTAATATGATCTTTTGAAAGACGTGTCTACATACGGTTGATATTTTAATATGATCTTTGAAAGACGTGTCTACATACGGTTGATATTTTAATATGATCTCTGAAAGACGTGTCTACATACGGTTGATATTTTGATATGATCTTTGAAAGACGTGTCTACATACGGTTGATATTTTGATATGATCTTTGAAAGACGTGTCTACATACGCTTGATATTTTAATATGATCTTTGAAAGACGTGTCTACATACGGTTGATATTTTGATATGATCTTTGAAAGACGTGTCTACATACGGTTGATATTTTAATTTGATCTTTGAAAGACGTGTCTACATACGGTTGATATTTTTAATTGATCTTTGAAAGACGTGTCTACATACGGTTGATATTTTAATATGATCTTTGAAAGACGTGTCTACATACGGTTGATATTTTTATTTGATCTTTGAAAGACGTGTGTGTGTTTCGATGTCTTATGCCGTAAATGTGATGTCTTAAAACAGAGCGATTAACGTGCAGTGTCTGATTAACGTGCAGTGTCTGGGGTCACTATACTCCATAGTTTCCCCCTTTAGACTCTCTTATTTTCTTCCCCACGCCAGCAAGGAGGGAGTTGGTCGTCGAGGTGGTGCGTCTCGCGCGCTAGCAAGCAACGCTGACGGGCGAACAATTCTGCTGGCGAAGAGTGTGATCGGGGCGGCGCATAACCCATGCTGCTGACGGCACCCAGACAGAGGAGAGAGAGAGAGAGAGAGAGAGAGAGAGAGAGAGAGAGAGAGAGAGAGAGAGAGATAGATAGAGAGAGAGAGAGAGAGAGAGAGAGAGAGAGAGTCATTCCTCCTTCGCTTGGATGTCGGCCACTTTTTTAAAGGGGTAGACCTTCACTTCCCTTCCCTGCGCCGCAAAAGTATGAGAATTTTTTTTATTTTCTTTTTCACCCGACTGGCCTGACCGAGGCGAGACATAAGCCAGATACCCAGTTTAATCGACCCGTCAGTCCCCTTCCCCTCTACCCAACCCCTGTGGGAGGGTGAACCAACTGGGGCCGACCACCGCGACCGGGATTCGAACCTTCCATTCTCTCGAAAAACTCTCAAGTTTGGTGATTCGAACCTTCCATTGTCTCGAAAAATTCTCAAGTTTGGGTGTCCTCATGTTCAACTTACTTTTCTGGATTTCTTCACCTCCCTCCTCCTCCTCCTCCTCCTCCTTCACCTTTCTTTTTTTTTTCAGTTTGATTTACGCCCTCGCTCCGGCGAAGGCATTCAGCTCTGTGTTGAGGCCTCGGCATAAAGAAAACGAGATATCTTAAGGCCAATTCCTGGTGGTGGGTGGAGTGAGGAGGAGGAGGAGTTCGTCAACGTTCTTGCTCCCCCCTGGGACTGAGGTGCTTTATCCCAGGGCTGAGTAGATGGACGGGATCTGGCTCTCGTCATGAGGTAACGTGAGGTGAGGGGTCGACCTTGCATGTTATCACACTTGGGATATGTAGCACGTTCTTTACCTTGCTCATTTCACTTACGTCATCTCATGAGATGGCTGGAGGAGCCAGTAATTTTGTATGATGCTAAGGGAAGATAGTTCTACTGTCCTTGGAGATGACTTAAGGAGCCAATAACTTTCTAAGAAGAAAGAACCTACAGAAAGTTACTATTACAACCCTGTAAGATGACTTAAGGTGCCAACAACTTTCTAAGAAGAAAGAACCTACAGAAAGTTACTATTACAACCCTGTAAGATGACTTAAGGTGCCAATAACTTTCTAAGAAGAAAGAACCTACAGAAAGTTATTATTACAACCCTGTAAGATGACTTAAGGTGCCAACAACTTTCTAAGAAGAAAGAACCTGCAGAAAGTTACTATTACAACCCTGTAAGATGTCTTAGGGCGCCAATAACTTTCTAAGAAGAAAAACAACCCGCAGAAAGTTACTTTTGCAACCCTGTAAGATGACTTAAGGTGCAAACAACTTTCTAAGAAGAAAGAACCTACAGAAAGTTACTATTTACAACCCTGTAAGATGACTTAAGGTGCCAATAACTTTCTAAGAAGAAAGAACCTACAGAAAGTTATTATTACAACCCTGTAAGATGACTTAAGGTGCCAACAACTTTCTAAGAAGAAAGAACCTACAGAAAGTTACTATTTACAACCCTGTAAGATGACTTAAGGCGCCAATAACTTTCTAAGAAGAAAAAGAACCTGCATAAAGTTATTATTACAACCCTGTAAGATGACTTAAGGCGCCAATAACTTTCTAAGAAGAAGAAAAAGAACATGCAGAAAGTTATTATGACAACCCCTTGTGGTGACCTGAGGAGCCAACAACTTTCTTAGAAGCTAAAACGGAAGTTATTTTGACAACACTTGGAGATGAGGAGCCCATAACTCGCTTTTAAGAAGCTTAAGAAAGCTACTTTGACATCAGCTGGAGATAACTTGAGGAGCGAAGAACCTGACGATAAGAAGTTAGAGAGAGAGAGAGAGAGAGAGAGAGAGAGAGAGAGAGAGAGAGAGAGAGAGAGAGAGAGAGAGAGAGAGAGAGAGAGAGAGAGTTAGTTCTACCACAGCTTGAAGCCGATTCTGAAACGAGTGACTCTCGAGTGCGCGTAGCTAACAGAGGATATTCGCTATGGCCTGAAGGTGGTGTAGGCGAAGAGCCACTATTTGGGAACGGTTATCGTCCGCCCATAAACTCATCCCAGGTCGTATATATTCTAGGAAGGTATCGCGAGAGGGGACTCTGATTTATGGTTGTCGAGATGTGTGTGTGTGTGTGTGTGTGTGTGTGTGTGTGTGCGCGTGACTCATAATGACCCAAATACTTTGAGTAGGGTCATACTATCGCCTGAAGCAGTAGTACCTCAGCCTGGGGTTGGCAGCCTCTCTTGTCGTCAGGAGGAGGAGGAGGAAGAGGAGAAGGTGATCAATTGACATTCAGTAGTTGTGTGGGTGAGGCGAACTTCAGTACAGACCAGAGGTCACAAGGATCAGCCCTCACCTGGCTACCACACAGACCCACCAGCCTTCACCTGCCAGAAAAACCTACCAGCCCTCACCTGTCGTAAGAACCTACCAGCCCTCACCTGTCGTGAGAATCTACCAGCCCTCACCTGTCGTAAGAATCTATCAGCCCTCACCTACCATAAGAACCTACCAGCCCTCACCTGTCGTAAGAATCTATCAGCCCTCACCTACCATAAGAACCTACCAGCCCTCACCTGTTGTAAGAATCTATCAGCCCTCACCTACCATAAGAACCTACCAGCCCTCACCTGTTGTAAGAATCTGCCAGCCCTGATTCGCCACAAGGATCTATTAGCCCTCACCTGCCACAAGGAGCCACCAACCCTCACCTGCCACAAGGAGACACAGGTTACGGCAGCTGGCAACAGAGTATGTCATACGTAAACATGAACAGCGCCAACCAGAAACACTGATTATGTCAACCGTCAACACACACATTATGGGAGACGGCAATATAAGTGCGCAGATTATGTCAGTTGGAAACGCTGACATAAAATGCCCAAGTGTATACATCGAGGCTCACTCACTCTTCGTGGGAGACGGAGCGGGAGCGCGTGGGAGAGTGTGTGGTTAGTACATGGGGAGGGTGTGTGAGAGATGGCCAACACTATGGGAGCTGGGGTTCCGGAGGGAATGATGTATCCCAGAATATGATAATCTGGGTGACGAAGGGAAATGAGGAAGAAGATGCTTCGTGAAATACTCAGTGGAGGATGATATGGACGCACTACGACTACTATACCCCGTTTTCTTCCTTGTAATTTCCTGTAAGAGGCTAGCGAGTTGGTCACAGCCTATCGTTGATCGGTAAGCCGTATTCAGTTTTGCTCTTTTCTTCTCTATTTAGATTGAAACATAATTCACTGTCATTTTTCTGTCTCTCATCTGGAAGGTTCTCAGTATCACTCCACTCATTCTTTGACTCGCTTTATGTAATCATACCAAACATGGTTCCCCAAATTCCAACTTTTCCCTGTATGGATTCTCTCTTTTACATCAATTTCCTTTCCCTTTGGTCCTCCAGTCATGAGCGAACCGATGCGTCGCGTCTCATGCATTCTCATGACTTAGTTGTTCAGAGAGAGAGAGAGAGAGAGAGAGAGAGAGAGAGAGAGAGAGAGAGAGAGAGAGAGAGAGAGAGAGAGAGAGATTAGCAACATCGATGATAGCCTTTCGTGACAAGACGAACAACTGATAATATTACACCACCCTCCTCCTTCTCCCCACACAGACACACACCTCACACACACACACACACACCTCACAAAACGTGTCTGGCATACCTTCAGTTTTGGCTGTCGACACTTTCTCTTAACTCTTATCTCTGGCCACGATAAGGGAGTAGCAGCAGCACTAAGAGGAGGAGGATAAGGGGGAGACACAGGGCCACCTTTATCTCCATCAGTTACATACCTGAAGCACAGCAAAGTAGGTCAACCTACATTGACGTACAATATATATATATATATATCCCTGGGGATAGGGGAGAAAGAATACCTCCCACGTATTCCCTGCGTGTCGTAGAAGGCGACTAAAAGGGGAGGGAGCGTGGGGCTGGAAATCCTCTCCCCTCTCGTTTTTAATTTTCCAAAAGAAGGAAGAGAGAAGGGGGCCAAGTGAGGATATTACTTCAAAGGCTCAGTCTTCTGTTCTTAATGCTACCTCGCTAACGCGGGAAATGGCGAATATCATATATATATATATATATATATATATATATATATATATATATATATATATATATATATATATATATTCAAATTAGGTGTTGTGAACTGGCATACGGGTCACGAAATGTATTACGAACGTTTACTGAACTGAAGGTAACGTGTGAAATCCACCTGTGAGTTCGGGTATTTGCAACACACTAATTACGAGGTTGCAAAGAAGGATGAATGAGGAGATAGATGGAGAGGTAGATAAATAGTTTTGTGAAAGGAAGTAAATTTTCTTTCGCGTCTGTTGAAGTTAAACGCGAGTCATGTACGTCATCTCGGAGGAGTTAGGCGCCAGGCCACAATTAAGTCTGGGAGACCAGTTAGCCAAACCTATTAGCCTTCATTTACCCTGAGGATGGTAGTTAGGATAATGCCTGGTCTGTTCACTCTCCTGGCTGCGAGCAAATATCATCATTACGAAGAGTTTACAGTTCTCCATAGACTTATACACGAGTAAATTAGCGAGATTAATGATTCTGGAGACACCTCCCCATGCACGTTTAGATAGTGTTGAACGAGAGGAATGCTAGGGTTTTAAGCACGTACGGATCCGCGAGGGTTTAGGTTATTAAAGAAAATGGCGAACCTTGAAACACTAACTGATGTAAAATGTTTACCCAGGACACAAGAGTTTCTAGACGCTAATGGAACGTGTTAAGATGGTGTGTAATGATAGCACTGACATACCCTAAACTGAAGCAAAATGATGAAGCAGAGGTTTGCGTCTCTAAAGATAGAACGAACGTAATATATAAACATGGTTACAAAAGTTTAGAGGTGTTTTCTTGGGGGACTGAGTCTACCAAGGCTTAAAGGACGCTTAAAAATTGTCATATTACTTATTCAGACGTGCGGGTGGTAGATATTTTCACCATCTATTCTGTGTCGGTGAACAGCTACGGGCGCACGAAAATGACAGCGTTCAAATGGCTCTCGGAAAGAAAACAAGAGAATCGTTTTCAATGCCTCACTCCTCCGGTGGAATTCCACAGGACCCAGTCTTTAGGTAAACCCATACATTTCACTGTCTACATGACAATAATCTAGAAACAGGAACCACCATTAGAGTCTTGATACCTGATGACGAACACGAAATTAGGAAGACGTAGCCATTTTGGGGGGAAGACGGTCGTAAGATTCAGGGGGAGTTAGACACGCTGGTAAACTGGACAGCAGACTCATGGCAGATGAACGTCAACGTAAACAGATGCAAAGCAAACCACTGCTATGTAAAGAGGTGCAAAATTAAAACACTGCTGTGGAGACAGAGGCAAATTAAAACACTGCTACATAAACAGATGCAAATCAAACCACTTCTATGTAAAGAGGTGCAAAATTAAAACACTGCTGTGGAGACAGAGGCAAATTAAAACACTGCTATGTAGACAGAGGCAAAAGGAAACACTGCCATTATTTTGATCACAAATACAAAATTTTAGGTAAACCTCAAATTGAAGATAAAGAAGTCTTAGATCTTAGAGTGATTATTATCAGTACTGACAGTGAACAATGCCTTGTGGCATAAAACTTAGGCTGATATGTCGGGATTTTACAGCCAGAAATATAAACCACAAATCTAAGGATACAATGCTCACCCTTTATACTGCCCAAGTTAGATTTCATTTGGTGAACTGTGTTCAGTTTGTGGTCACCATTCCTGATGGGAGACGAGAAAGAATCAGAGCAGAGTCACAGAAGATCAGACAAACTTGACTCTTTCTCTCAGAAATATGTCATATAAGGAGAGACTCGTTGAGCTAAAACTATTCCCTTTATGAAAACGAAGATTCCAAGCCTATTCAATGACCAGAGAATTAGTACGACAACATAGGCAAGATTTGACAGCAATAGAGGCCTTTTTTCTGTAGAGTGGTTGAGCATTTAAACCACCTTCCCATGTAGTGGATACAAAAGCGACAAATACCTGCGAATCAAAGCTGGAAAAATACTTTACTGATATCAAAAATACTTCACTGATATCTGTAATCAGGAAGAGAATCCAATTTACCAATAATAGCCTCCCTCTTTTCCAAAATCCAACCGTAGAACATATGTAGTAAAATTTCGTAGGGAACTTCTTTTCTTTTTCCAGTCCAGACTTTCCTATAAAATTTCCATGACGGCACGTTCTTCCCCTTACTATATGACTCTTTTTCTCATTTCCTTCCTACCGGGAGTTAAGCCGGAGGGAGAGGTGGTTGGGGGAGGGATGCGTTCTGTTTTGCAATCACGTTTCTGCCACAATTTTCTGGGTCACTATACCAGATAACCTCGTTATGGACCAGTAGGTCTCCTGTTATCTGTCCTTCCCATCAATAATTGGAGCATCGAATGTGTTTACGCTAGATGGCGCGTTAAGTGACTATCAAAGGTTATTTACTTTGGCTGATCAGAGAGCCAGCTCGCCAGAGACGTACTGAGAGAGACAGTCCTTGTGTATGTCATTACTATTTGTGTGTTGCGCGAAGAGAGTTTTACGCTTGTGTAGCCCCGTCTATTAATCTTCTATGTACCGTGTCTTTACTCCAACACACACACCCACACACACACACACAGATCTCTACCTAACCTTCCTATACCTCACAATCTAAAGTAAAAGAAAAAACGTTATCTATTTTCGCATTCCATTTCTCGACCATCTCCGTAGGGGGGGATGAACACCTGGGTCGAGCGTAGGCCGACTGCCACGCCCTAAGGTATGAGCCCATACAGACCCGTGGTGTTACGGGGTCCGTGACCTTATTTCCAATGGCCTTTGTCCCGACTTGTGATGTGGTAGCAGATTAACGACCGCTGTCCTTGGGTTGGTTTGTGAACTGCTATTAATATGGCGCGGAGGAGAATAGGGAGGGAGGGGGAGATATAAAAATGTAGGTGATCGTGGTGACACTCGCTTGGTTTAAATGTGGAGCGGATCATTCCAAGGGGTGGAAAGTGAAGGCTTTTAATCTCCCTCCATCTTCATTTTGATATGCTAGATTTAAGGGTTACCGTAGCCACAAAAAGGAATGTAGAACTATTAAAATGAAACAGAGTAATATAACCATTACATATTAAGCTATAGTTGATTATGTATTATTTGGGATTACAGATTGTCGTAATATATCATCGTGCATACAATCTGGTGAGATTATTTATAATCGATACTTTAGATCAGGTAATTATGCATATTTGGTGAAGGTGATTTGAAATAATAATATAACATTTGATTCTGGAACTGTTTACCATGGAGGAAGTTAAACCAAGGCGAAATTTATGTTCTATTGTATGTAAATATAAAGTTGATATCAGGCATTGAGTGAGTCGAATATTTTTCATAGGCCACATGTATAGTGGGAGTATGTGTGGTCTTAGGATGATCTTCAACACCTGAAGAAGAGGAAGAAGGAGAAGGTGTTCAAGATTTATCGGTTGGTGGACGTAACGTACATTGACGGTCTTAATGTATCCTGGCAGTTGGTAGGCTTGATAAAGCCCAACCAACCAACCAACCAACAGTTAACCTACCAACCAGTCAGTCATCCTCCCCAACCAGTTAACCAACCAACCAGTCAGTCAGCCTCCCAAACCAATCAACCAACCAACCAGTCAGTCAGCCTCCCAAACCAATCAACCAACCAACCAGTCAGTCAACCTCCCAAACCAATCAACCAACCAACCAGTCAATCAATCAAACGACCAACCACCAGTCAACCAACCTGTCAATCAACCAACCAACCAACTAACCACCAGTTAACCAACCATCCATCTAACCAACCAACCATCCAACCAACCATCCAACCAACCAACCATCCAACCAACCATCCAACCAACCAACCATCCAACCAACTATCCAACCAACCAACCATCCAACCAACCTTGAGTGAGTCAACCAGAAAATGCTCTTGGGGTTTATGATTCTTGATGCTGCCCTAAATACCCATGGCAATTGATAGGTCTACATACTTCCCAAATAACCAGCCAGCCAACGTTAAGGTGTGTACGGCGTGACATACGATACGTCTCCTGGCTTAATGCTCTTCAGATTCTGATAACCGTCAAAACCGTAACATTCCACGTCTATGAGGGTTAACGTAAGATATATATTCTCTCTCACTCACGCTCTTTGACGCGATGCCGAGGACCATGTAGATGAATGGAATGTCTGCCACCAGCTGCAGAATCGGCCAGATCAAAGAGACGTGTGAAGTGCACCAAAAACCTTAATGAACTGACGACGGAGAGACGGGTTCCCTGTGCCTTGAGCCGTACTAGCCTTGACACAGTAGATGTGCAAACGTGTAAAAATAACATGTAAATGGTAGAGGGGGTTGAGGTTGAGGTAGAAAAGAACGAGTAGGAGTGTTTTTCTTGTAAGTGAGCACAAGGCTAGAGAGTTCAGTAGCTGTGTATGCTACTTTTATTGGCTATAAACAGCATATTAGCTTATGCTTACTATGTTGATTTTAGTTAAGACTATTGTTAACAGCGTATAGCCACCAAGTTAAGAGTTTATACCATGTCAAAAAATCGCAGACAAACCCAACATAACGTATGTATATTGTTGAGTTTCATGTAAACTGCCAAAAGGTGAGCCATCTGCACCATTTATTAAGCATACAACGTACAAACATTAACGTAATTAAAAAATCAGCTGAATTAAACGAAAAAAATAAAAGGCTGGAGATTAATCATGTAAAATCTTTAATTTAGACTCTAAACATTGAAAAAATTACACAAGATTTTATCTCAAGGACAATATGCTAATTTTTCGTTTAAAAACAGACAACTCTTGTTCTTGTCTTGTAACCATTGTGTCGCCTCGACATATTGTATTTGACGTGAATTGGACTGTGTCGGCCATGAGTCCACCCACAGAGAGACGGAGCTTGGGGGTCTTAATGTATATTAATAAATCTGTATAGCACTATGGGGCGTTTGGGGTCTTAACGTATATTAGCAAATCTGTATAGCATTTTAATATGTCTTGTAACACGATGGAGGGTTGGAAGGCTTAATGTGTGTTTATATAGTTTTATAACACATTTGGTCTCGCAATGAACCTTTCTCAAAGATGTGCATTTTAAACGGTCATTAGACTTTCCTTGTGACGTTATTACCCGTTTTTCTGAGGTGGGGAAAGTTTCCTTTACTCCACTGATACAAAAGGTCGTCGTTTTAATGCGTTTGATTCGGCAGGAAACGTCCCATTTTCAAGACGCCCGTACATAAAGCCTAGTAGAATTTGTATAGTTACCCCTTCAAGAAGATTTGTTTGACGCGTACGAACAAGATAATGAGTCAAATTTCTTGAATCTTTGGAGCATGACGGTACGACCCTTGGGCACGCCTTTACAACCTTTAAGCACGACGATACGACCGTTGAACACGACGATACGACCCTTGAGCACGCCTTTACAAACTTGAAGCACGACGGTACGACCCTTGAGCACGCCTTTAAAACCTTTAAGCACGACGGTACGACCCTTGAGCACGACGGTTCGACCCTTGAACACCACGGTACGACCCTTGACTACGCCTTTACAACCTTGAAGCACGACGGTACGACCGTTCGTTATATGGCGTGACCTCTGAGCTTACAAATGATGACCTACGGTACCTGGTTGGCTGGGCAGTATTGCCACGTTTCCTTCTGACTCTGTCGATAATTTGCAGGGCGGAAGGAAGCACCGTGAAGTTCCGTTGTTTTTGTATCTTTTATCATTATTATTGGTGACATGGCCATACTTTCCATTTCTACTGAGTACTGTCTCCTGATTGGCTGGACATGTGCAGCAAGGCTGGCTTACTGGGCCTCACTGGTGTAGTGGTTAGCGTTACTGACCGTGAGTCTTGGGTTCGAATCCTTGGCGCGGTATTTGGCCTATACCCAACCCAGGTAGGTCATCCTTCCCTCGGGGGTTGGTCGAGAAATGGGTACTTACCTTAGGCTCGCGTGTGTGTGTGTGTGTGTGTGTGTGTGTGTGTGTGTGTGTGTGTGTGTGTAATTATGCGTTAATACTTTAACGTTGCAAAAACGTCCATTTTACATCTACTTCTGCGGGCTGCTGAGTTAGGTCGCCGAGTTAACGTCAGGATTCTCGTGTCTTACAGATGATAACAATCGTGTAGTCCTTTTTCCTTGACCTGCCACACCTCCCTTCTCTTTACCCACTAGCTTTCTCTATAACCTCCTTGTCTACCCTCTCTTATCCGATTATCCCTTTCGAAATCACCCCCTTTCTCTCTCTGTCCTCCTTATTACCCCCAACCTCCTTTTCATTTCCTTCCTCCTTCCTCACTTTCCTGAGTCGGGGAATTTTCCCTTGTCAGGCACCTTAAATACCTTGCATTCCTCCTCCTACAACACTGTCAAGTCTTCGAACCGGGTCAGTATACGGTCTCTGATGTAAGAAGGTCGCCTCTAACCGAAATGCGTTAGGACGAGGCCTATTACTAAAGTTGTTATGATGCTATCTGTTACTGACTTAGGTTATCGCACATATAAAGCCATCACTTCCGTAGTTACAGAGGGGATCAGACCTTCAAACGATTAGTATCGAACTCTAATGATCCCAGAAGAGTTGCCATATTACGTATTATTTGTCTTGATTCACTGACTATATAGTGGTATTAACCAATGCCTGTTGGCACTAAAGTACAACTGCCTACAGAAAGATACAGATACTTATAAAAAAAACACGAGAAACCCAGAAAACGACATTAACATGAAACCCAGGATCTTGTATACGACGAAATGATAATGGTCTAGAATTATTTGTTTTGTGATTCTCTGACTGTAAATACATGACCCTGGGTTACTATAGTGAGAGAATATTTCTTACCTGAGACGAATGGTGGTGAGCTACGGCTCATACACAGTGAAAGCAGAGACGGCTTGAGTGAAAATTAACCTGGAAAGACAACATACACTAATATTAATAATAATGAACCAGTAGTAATAACAAACACATTCATATACAAAGAACTCGGTTAACCTCAATACCAGATAATAACAATGCAACACAAGCAGCTCAGAGCAATAAAAACATGAACAACTTATCAGTAATGAACGTTAATACAGAACATATATCATAAATGATATATAAAAATATGTGATTATAGAATGTATATAAGTATATGAAAAAAAAACCTATATAAATGCTTTGAATCCCTTGAAACTTTTGTTCATGAGAACATAATAGAGAACGGGTGAGAGAGTAGAAGCGGTAACTTATATAAAGAATAATTAATCCACGACTGTAGTTAACAAGCTGGTCATACCTGGGAAAGAAAGTATTTTATGTATGCCTACAAACCCAAGGTTATGATGTTTTGAAACCTTGACGTTAACATCTGACTGTCAGAAGATAACACCTTGTACACTGAACCAGTTGGTAAGGTTGCAAGAATGTCTCTGTGTCAGCTTTCACACAATCCTCCTGTCCTCCTCCCATATATATATATATATATATATATATATATATATATATATATATATTTCTCTATGCAAGATCTCGTTTCAGTCTGAGTTGTACCACCGTTGGTTTTCAGCACCCACATCAACAAATGACTAGGTATATCAGACTATATACCGTCTCGGGCGAATGTCTCATTTAGAGTACATGAATAGAAAACAACGCTATTACCTACTGACTCACTTCGTACCCTTGATATTCTGTTGATGCAAGGGGCCAACGGCCCTCTTGTTTCCAAGAGAGAGAGAGAGAGAGAGAGAGAGAGAGAGAGAGAGAGAGAGAGAGAGAGAGAGAGAGAGAGAGAGAATCGTATACGTACTTTCACTTTCAGGACCCAAGTATACACTTGACCATACGTAGAGAAAGGAATGTAATGTGTGCCCGTTAGGGGGGTTGCCAAGGGGGGGTTGGGGACACACACCACGTGTGTGGGCTATAGTGACCTACATTACCTACTGCAAGGCCGACAAAATTGGCTCGACAGGTCCACTGGAGGACACTTGAGTTAAGATGCCCATCACTGTGATAACGCCGTGGTCTTCCGCCTCACAGTGTTTGACCATCTGAAGGTCGTAAGGGATTTTTATGGTCAAAATTGAAATTTATGGATAATTCTACAAAAAAAGAGATGGTTCATGATTAAATATATTAATTTATGATTTTAAGTTAAACTAAAAAAAAATTATGAGTGATACAATAGTCTGTATTATGAAGTTGTGAGAGATATTTCGATTTTTTCCGAGCCAGTCAGGTATGGTTCCACCGCAGACCACAACAACTTGTCTCATATTGAAATATGAACACAAAGTAAACAAAATAGTAAACAGGGGGGGACAAGTATGCAAATAGGTCCAGTATTTCTAATGCTGGTTTGGCAAGCCTGAAGTCCTTGCAGAAGACAAGTCCCTAGGATTGCTTTTTTTTTTTTTTTGAGTGATACATTCAAGTTATTCATGTCAATCTCGTTTTCTATTATTGGTGAGACAAATGATACGTGATCAGTGATAGTTCTTATAACATTCAACATACTATATTTGAACGTAATACATCCACGGTATGTGAGAATTTATGATCCAGTCTTCTTGTCCGGTCTTGATCGAGTCACGGCAAAAGTTAAGTGTTTAAGAGAGAGAGAGAGAGAGAGAGAGAGAGAGAGAGAGAGAGAGAGAGAGAGAGAGAGAGAGAGAGAGAGAGAGAGGGAGGGAGGGGGGGGGCGAGGTCCACCTGATCATTTCCCCTGTAAAAAACTGCCTTTTGTATATGTTAATCGACCACACCTTGACTGGCAACACAACATCAGGCTCGAAAACGCAGCGCTACACCAGAAAATGAAATAAGCTAATGAAACCGTTCTAGGCAACGTCATCAGACCAGTGAAAGAAACACAAGGCCAAGCAAAGCAACACCCAGACCAGACACGAAACACCAGGCCAGGCAACACAACACCCAGACCAGACATAGAAACAGCAAGCCAAACAAGGAAACACCAGGCCAGGCAACACAGCACCGGACCAAACCAGGAAATATTATCCTAGGCAACATAACACCAGACAGGTAAACAAAAGGCCAGACGACACAACACTAGACCAGACCAGTAAATACAAGTTCCAAACAAGGAAACATTAAACCAGACAACCCAAAACTAGACTAAACAAGGAAGCACCAGGCCAGGTAACACATCACCAGATCAACCATGGGAACACCTGGCTAGGCAACACAACAGCAGACTAGGCAAAGAAAGACTAGGCCAAACAAAGAAAGACTAGGCCTGGTAACATGACAATAGACTAGAACAACATTGACTAGGCTTGGCAGTACACTGCTGCAACACTACCTCAGGCCGTGACCAATGCAACACTAGGCTAGGAGCAACACCTCTGTGCCATACGAGACGCCAAGCCACATGGCAAAACATCGTGCAGGACAACACAAAACCAGGGCAAGCAATATAACACCAGACCAGGCTTACAGAATACTTGAACACACACACACACACACACACACATCAACAAAAACAAAACAATAGAGGCCTTAAATCTGTCCTGTGGAAGACAGAGGAGTACCGGGTTACTTGCTCACACCCTATATGAATGGAGAGCAACGAGAGGCCATGACATGAATCTAAGCAAGAAACCTGTTAAATATATATATATATATATATATATATATATATATATATATATATATATATATATATATATATATATATATATATATCAAGGACCAGGTTGTTTCAAGTGAAAATAAATAGTTAAATAAACATCAGATAAGAGAAAATATAGAACAAATCTAATGTACCCCAGCCTTCAGCATCATGTTATAGTGAAAACTATACTTGAGAGCGAGAAAGCCTTGCGAACAGGGACGACCTTATTCTTTAACCCTCCGAACATCAGCGTCCTGCAGTATTGTGTTGACGACGCAGCTATTAATAAATAAGGTGGTATTAGTGGTGTTTCAAGTCGTATCTCACCTGCCATGAATGCCTACTGTGCCAATTAAGCTTGCTCAGCGTATGGCTGTCATATTTTCTATGACCACACGACCCCCGTAACGAAGTCAGACGAGATGGAAGTGCAAATTGTTTGTCCCGCTCTTCCCGTCATCAGACCTCCTCCCCCTCCTCCCGAGCGCGTGCCACAAAGCACTTTCCACACAGGAAATGTTGTTGATTTATGAAAAATCTTCTTCCATCGTGATACTGGGGAGATGTCCTGATATATTTTTATTTATCACCATAATAAGGCAATAGACATGCGAGACATTATCGTAATTTTGTATAATATTTTACCGAGCAAGTACAGTTTTGGCAATAGAGTTTGGTATGTGGAGCAATCAGTATCGTTGCCACCTCACCCGGAGCTTATATATATATATATATATATATATATATATATATATATATATATATATATATATATATATATAGATATAGATATAAAGTGGATATAAACGCGTACTTTCATAGAACACATGCCCTCCTGCAACTATATATATAGGTGGGTAGTGGATGAAGGGATAGAGAACATTGGACGGTGAAAGATGGGAAACAAAACCACTTTGATTCATACGATAGGAAAGCTAAGTACACAAAGCTTGAAGCCTGACACGGAAGATGAGGTGAACTGGATGGAACATGGGGGGGGGGGGGGGGGGGAGGTGCTGGGTGGAAAGGACCATCGCGATGGGAGAGAGACAAAAGGTAGATTACGATGAAGACAAGATGTATTTAGGTTGTTGGGTTCAACGCTCAGCAACCTAAAGGGAAGGTCATTAGCTCTGCATAATATATAGCGAGCTCATACAGATTTCTAACGGTGTACTGTACGCATTGCAGTTAGGTCAGACGTATGGTGTATTATTACCCATCATGTCGTTAGTTCACAAGAACTTTAGTCGTAGTATCAGTTTTTATTTTCTAAAGATTTCTATTTTTGTCTAATTATACATAGACAAAGCTTGGGTAAAGAGCAGGTAGAGGGAAGTATAGACATAGCCATCATCATATCCATTCATTCAAGCTCGCTGAACAGTGTTCAGTCTGGTTTCAGCTCCACACACTAAACTGTGGAGGTCCTAACTCGAGAAAGCTCCTCGCGACCTTGTAGCCTAGCTAGCTAGCGGATCCGGTCCGTTCGTACACTCTCCTCGGGGCGTGTAGGGGAATATCTTGTGTACAGTATGAAAACAGTGATGACCTAACTGTGTCTTCCACTCCATTATGACCTCTCCCGTCCACTTCATAGCGTACAGTTGTTATCCATAGATGTCTTGCATTTTAGCTCCCCATGATGACCACATGCCAATCCAGAGAGCCTGCGGCTAAAGCTGTGACTAGCTTTCCTTGGTTGTTGACTGGAGGGACGGGTTCTGAAGAATCTGGGAGTGGGTTGGTGGCTGTTCTAAGTTTTGCAGAGATCAAGAGAAAGTTCGGAAGTTAGAAAACGCTTGGCCTCAGCCGAAATGCTCCAGATGGTTAATCAGTCCAGTTGTTGATCGACTGCTGAAATGATCAGAATTCAAGGATTGGCATCACACATATGAAAAAAGAACTAATATACATAAATACTTCGAATAAAACGATGAGATTGTCATTAGCGATTTGCAAGGTTTTGCTAAGGGTAGCGATTTGCTAAGTTTTTTTTGCTAAGGTTCAGCCTAACACGATTCGACTTCGCTTTCTCTTTCCAATGACGAGATGGTTGGTTGGTTATTTGGGCTTTGGCTGATAAGGTCAATAAGACCGTCAACGTCAGTTCGTAAACACCAACGGGCAATTGCGAAGCCTTGCACTCTCTTAAAGCATATATGGCCCTTTGATGTACGCGATGAGACGGAACGTTGGTTAATAGGGTTTTAAAAGCCTATCGCTTGCCTGCCAGGAGTCGTTAAAAGCTGCCACCGTAAAGATATAACCACAAATGGAACTATCCTTTGGACACGTAATTCAGGTGTAAGAGATGATTCAAGAACACATAAACTCTCACACTATCTATAGGACTAGTTCGTAGCAATCCTCACCAACAGAATATCGACATCTGACGCTTCCATAATCACAGACGGACCTAGTAGTACGTACGTTGCATGACCAAATAGCAATCAATTTCCTTTCCGCCACCACCAAGCACGTACAGAGAGATTTTGTACATATATATATATATATATATATATATATATATATATATATATATATATATATATATATGGCACAGGGGTCCCGGGTTCGATCCTGGCTGTTGGAGGTTTGTATGTTTTATGAAGGTGCGCGTTTCTGTGCACTTTATTCGTATATATATATATATATATATATATATATATATATATATATATATATATATATATATATATATCACCTTGAACTTTTCAGAGCGCTCTGAGCTGAAAGGCTAAACTCTCACTTTCTATGGAGACAATTCTCGAGGGCTTATTGTCTGGAAGTTGCCCATCAGAGCCACTGGCTAGGATCGTAGACCATAACAGTGTCTAGCACCCACAACTTCACTGTAGATAAGGATTACAAAATACTGTAACGTGTATCGCTAACAAAATGCCCATCAATGACAACGCTGTACAAGTGATGATTGATAGAATACGTATAGAATTATTACTAACTAAACATGATACCTATGAAGTTAATAATGTTTACAGAACTTGAGTAGGGTAGTGAGTTCCTCGTGTGTTAGAGTACAAGACTCTCCATCGACCTCCGAAAAAACCCCCACTTATATCCTGTTATCGTTGTGATAACCCAAGATAAAGTTCTGCCGTTATTTTAATTTTCTCCAAGGTTTTACACTATAAATTTAAACGTTCTGTTAACGGATGTTATGCTGGTAATTAAGCGTGAGCTCTGATAACTGTTGAACATTGCATTACAAAAAAAAATAAATTCTTTATCGGACACTTATAAACACGGTAAGATAATTGTTTTTTTCTTAGATACGCTGAATTTTAGCTAGGCAATTGATACGTTAAATCTTATACTTAAAGATGATAAGACTGTAATGTTATGAAAGCATGTCATACAAGGAAAACAGAAGCTAAAACGTAAAACACAATGGGCAGCAGATAAACTTGCCAGGCTCTTCTTACATGCTTATACTTAAAGATGATAAGACTGTAATGTTATGAAAGCATGTCATACAAGGAAAACAGAAGCTAAAACGTAAAACACAATGGGCAGCAGATAAACTTGCCAGGCTCTTCTTACATGCTTTATTGTGTAGTGTAGACATGTATGGGTTGATACAGTAGCCTGCAAGACTCGAACTTCAACACACAACTCATCACCAGATGGTCAGAATATTGTCCTAATTCATGCCTTCACCAAAATGGCTAAAGGGAAGGGGTACGTACCGTGAGTGTATATATATATATATATATATATATATATATATATATATATATATATATATATATATATATATATATACGAAGAAGGTATGAATAGCTAATTGAAGTTTTAAAAAAATATGAGCATTGACGTAGATAATGTGGTGATCGGTAGACCATGTTATGTTCCCTTGGAGTTCATGCGAGGTAGTGCGATCGGTAAGAGTCAAAGGTTATTATTTTATTCATTTTTTTTTTCTGAGGTCTCCACACCTTAGAAAGTCCGGAGGACGTTGAAGAGTGGGGTCATATGGTGGTACAGTAGAGTGTATATATATATATATATATATATATATATATATATATATATATATATATATATATATATATATATATTATATATATTATTGTTTCTTTTATTATACTTATGCGCTGTCTCCCGCGATAGCAAGGTAGTGCAAGGAAGCAGACGAAAGAATGGCCCAACCCACCCACATACACATGTATATATATAAACGTCCACACACGCACAGATACATACCTATACATTTCGAAGTATACATACATATACATACACAGACATATACATATATACACATGTACATATACTTGCTTCCTTCATCCATTTCCGTCGCCACCCCGCTACACATGTGCGCGAGGTACCGCTAGGAAAAGACAACAAAGGCCACATTCGTTCACACTCAGTCTCTAGCTATCATGTATAATGCACCGAAACCACAGCTCCCTTTCCACATCCAGGCCCCACAAAACTTTCCATGGTTTAACCCCAGACGCTTCACATGCCCTGGTTCAATCCATTGACAGCACGTCGATCCCAGTATACCACTTCAGTCAATGCAATCTCAGCATGATACATTTGAACAGACAGTGATGTTTCCTCTTCTCCTGCATTCTTCATATGTCTTCCCATCACCGTATTTATTCCGGTTTAACTTGATTTTCATCGAGAAAAAACATTAAAGTACAAAGCGTCATATTTTCGAAGCTTCATTGATGCAAAACATCAGACACGCTAAAGCTACCTGATTTAAAAAAATGGTTGCTTAGATTTTGGTCGTTATGTACCATTTTTGTGTATTGTTTCTCGGAATAAGGATGTATCGGATCCGTATGTTTCGGAATAAGGATGTATCGGATCCGTATGTTTCGGAATAAGGATGTATCGGACCCGTATGTTTCAGAATAAGGATATATCGGATCCGTATGTTTCAGAATAAGGATATATCGGATCCGTATGTTTCAGAATAAGGATATATCGGATCCGTATGTTTCAGAATAAGGATATATCGGATCCGTATGTTTCGGAATAAGGATGTATCGGATCCGTATGTTTCGGAATAAGGATGTATCGGACCCGTATGTTTCGGAATAAGGATGTATCGGATCCGTATGTTTCGGAATAAGGATGTATCGGATCCGTGAGGTTTCGTAATAAAGTGGTGAACCCGTTTTCGTCTCGATCTGAAATCGTCCGGTTGCCCTAATGAAATGACGTGTAAACACGACAGTCTGCCCATTTTGGCCCGTTAACATAATCCGACATAAATTCTTATTTTTCCATCATTCACATCTCCCAATCATCCTTAATGTTTTTGATATTTACTTTATATATATTTTTTAAGGTCATCCATTACTGAGTTTACAGGAAAAGAGGCCTAACGGTCGACCAAGCATTGGGTGGAAAGAGGGTGAAAGTAGCAGGATAAAGAAAACGGGGAAAGAGACTCGAAAACATGGTTGGCAGTGGAGAGCAAGGGTGAGTGAGTAAGAAGTGAGGTATCAGGAAACAGGCATTTCCGAGAAACCTCTGTGGTGTGGAGGTTAAGAGTTCCTGAACGTGACGTACTCACGGGCCGCCCAAGGTAGAGGGCATAGGTTCGAATTTTGATGGCGGTAGTCGGTTCACGGTCAACTGCACTCAGCTGTTCATCCATCCTATATATATATATATATATATATATATATATATATATATATTGCGCTCTGAGATGGCCTTGATTAGGGATTCAGTTGCCCGGGCCTTGGCAACTAACATAGAGATATAAGAACAGACAAATAGTAAGAGAAAGGAATGGTGAATGTGAGAGGCAGGAGAAACAGTATCTTCAATATAGAGGAATATATGCAGAACGAACTATATTTATGATAAGAAGTACTTAATATATCGAACTGAAGAAGCTCACTACTCTGTTTTCCATACAGCGTAAGAGACACTAGGAACTACCTCGTTTTCTGTTACGAAACATACGTTGTGAAGCGGAGACTTAAGGAAAAAAAAAATGATTAGGCTTATTCAGTGATTGCTTCGCTTGGGAAACATGTAAACGACATTCATATCACCTGAGGCTTCTCAACAACTGTTGATTGTGGTTGTATCCATATTAGTCACACACACACACACACACACACACACACACACACACACACACACAAACACAAAAAAGATTAGATATGAAACTCTGCACCCACCAACCAACCCCCCCACCCAGAATTAAAATGATCCCTATGCTAACTATAAGGAAGCTTTGATATCCTATGAATAAGGAACAAGGTATAGGGCACGTGATGTGGGGAGGCAGCCAAGGTTGAAGTCTGCGGGGTTAACCTTTCCAGAGTATGCTCTACCAGTTTTTGCTTCGGGTTTCATCAGTCTCGCAAGAGATTTTTTGGTCGGTCGAGCCCGCCTGGTGTTCGATGACGACTCTGATCTCGTAGCGCCTAACGCTAAGACGAATGGGGGAGGGAGGGACTGTCGTAATTTCCTGCATGCTTTGCAAGAGGCATTTTCTTGATGAACAGTTTTTACGGGTCTTACATGCCATGCCATCAGGTGTAAGGCCATGGATCTGTCAGATGTTTACTGAAGACAAGGATTCAGGAATTCGTCAGTCTTTATGTAATGTCTTTTTTTTTCTTTCTACGATATTTGTAAACTGTATATGATGAGAGGTAATTCAATAAATACCCTGACATCTCAAAACGTCATAATTACTGATGATATATATATATATATATATATATATATATATATATATATATATATATATATATATATATATATTTGGAAAGGATCACAATTTTGCGCGTGATTAAGATATTCCTATGAGTCCACGGGGAAAATGAAACACGAAAAGTTCCCAAGTGCACTTTCGTGTAATAGTCACATCATCAGGGGAGACACAAGAGAGAAATATAACAGTCAGTTGATATACATCGAAGAGACGAAGCTAGGACGCCATTTCTATCATTTGTTCTAAGCTAACAGCAGTGATGATTAAGTTGATACATAATGATATAGTGTTATATATGTAATAGGGTGGTCATGCTACTCCAAATATTCTCAAGCTTATACAATAACCCCACGCCCGCCTTCCCTATATTTCTCTCTGAATCTTCTCGACCTGCCCAGTTACCTTGGAACGTTTACAACTTTTCTTACATAATACAACTGATTGTAGTCATTGTTTAAATCTGAGGCTTAAGGACATACCCGAGATATTTGCCAAACACGTAGTCAAACCTAGTTACGGAGATGGACCCACTTTTTTTCAAGGGCGTTTAAATGCTTTTTCACATAGTGAGTATACTGCTTCGACGTTTTGATTTTCCTAGAGATGTTATTTATTTATTCATATTGGTCAGACATTTACACAGATGTGAATATGAAAATAATTCTGAACCTTGTTTGAGTACGAGAGGAAAGCTTACTAATGTCGGCTATTCGTTGGATGTAGAGATCTAAAATTAATCGTGAATTTAGCACAAAAAAGCTTGACCCAGATGTGACGCTTAATGTGAGCGCTGTCCAAATATTGTAGCGGTGGCGGATCTGTCGTCATATGTCACCCTCTCGCTTGGCAGACGTACCCCAGGAACCAGTTATGTTTAATACTATATACCCTTACATTTTCCTAAACCGTGGGAAGATAATGGTTAATGATTGAAATCATATAATCGGCAATATATATTCCTACAATATATATCAAGTTCTAATTAATATTGCAAAGCAATGATAAGTGATTATATAACGGTCAGGTATATATTTTTTTTCGACTTATTTAAACGCACTTGGACAACAGTTTGACCCCCATGTGTGTTATATAACCAGCACAATAACTTGGCCAAGGCATTTTGGGTTTCTAAGTTTTCGTACGGTGCCTTGGCAGCGTCGTTGAAGATCTTACAGGAAGATGTGTACGAGAGTCGGTACCCATTAATTTTCTTAAGTCTGATAAGGTTAAGAAGTCTACCCCTTTGGAGTTGTTTTTTACGTCCTTGCCATCTAATAGTCTTCAGTCGTACGATTAGCGACCTCGTTTTTCTCAAGATGAAATCGCACAGGAGTTTCTACAGCCTTTTCTAAATGAATGCATCCCATTGCAACTTTGTCATGGTGTTTCAAAGTTCACAAAGATGTCATAGTCTTATGTCAGAGGATATTTTATCTATTGTAATAGATAACTGGAGTTGTGATACAGCCGTGTGTATAGACAATTAATAATCAGAATCGTGACACAAGAGTAACAGACATGAACCAAAAACATTGATATGAGTAATCTACATTGCACCTACCACACACAGGCACGCGCGAACTTATCACTGGATATGAGATTGTTATTCAACCAAGAGAACAGCCACAGAAAAACGATCCGTGGACAAGGTGGATCCGTGGACAAACAATGAGCTTTTGTGTTATCATTTTGAATAAAAGGTGTTCTCAGACACTCGCTGGGGCTACAGAGAACCAGTAGAAGCCGTAGGTTGAAAAGTTAAAAGGCAGAGAAGTAGGGGAAAAACAATTATGAGGTCAAGGTAAAGGAGAAGAAGGAATGTCAAAAGAAGGGAATGACAAAAAAAAAAAAAAAGTGCTACGGAAATGAGAGGCTTTATAATAGGAAAGAAAGGAACGCGACAAAGAAAACGGGAAAGTACATTAATTCGTTCGTTGAACCAATCGCTGGTGGTGATGGTGAAGATTTGGCAACAATTGTGATGATTAGGAGGGAAAAGCAGATAGAAAGGATGGACAGAATGAGATATACAAGTGGCGGGCGGGCCGCTAAACTGTATACTGAAATCAGTTTTTGACGAGCTCTCTTTGGGAAATTTCAGTCTTACTTAAACTAGGCATCATAATATTCAAGTTGAATAACTATTTCATTGTGATAGACGATGAGAATATATATATATATATATATATATATATATATATATATATATATATATATATATATATATATATATTATTCATTTATTTATTTTGCTTTGTTGCTGTCTCCCGCGATTGCGAGGTAGCGCAAGGAAACAGACGAAAGAAATGGCCCAACCCACCCCCATACACATGTATATACACACACGTCCACACACGCAAATATACATACCTATACATCTCTATGTACACATGTATATACACACACGGACACATACATATATACCCATGCACACAATTCACACTGTCTGCCTTTATTTATTCCCATCGCCACCTCGCCACACATGGAATACCATCCCCCTCCCCCCTCATGTGTGCGGGGTAGCGCTAGGAAAAGACAACAAATGCCTCATTCGTTCACACTCAGTCTCTAGCTGTCATGCAATAATGCCCGAAACCACAGCTCCCTTTCCACATCCAGGCCCCACACAGCTTTCCATGGTTTACCCCAGACGCTTCACATGCCCTGATTCAATCCACTGACAGCACGTCAACCTCGGTATACCACATCGATCCAATTCACTCTATTCCTTGCCCGCCTTTCACCCTCCTGCATGTTCAGGCCCCGATCACTCAAAATCTTTTTCACTCCATCTTTCCACCTCCAATTTGGTCTCCCACTTCTCCTCGTTCCCTCCACCTCCGACACATATATCCTCTTGGTCAATCTTTCCTCACTCATTCTCTCCGTGAGCCCAAACCATTTCAAAACACCCTCTTCTGCTCTCTCAACCACGCTCTTTTTATTTCCACACATCTCTCTTACCCTTACATTACTTACTCGATCAAACCACCTCACACCACACATTGTCCTCAAACATCTCATTTCCAGCACATCCACCCTCCTGCGCACAACTCTATCCATAGCCCACGCCTCGCAACCATACAACATTGTTGGAACCACTATTCCTTCAAACATACCCATTTTTGCTTTCCGAGATAATGTTCTCGACTTCCACACATTCTTTAAGGCTCCCAGGATTTTCGCCCCCTCCCCCACCGTATGATTCACTTCCGCTTCCATGGTTCCATCCGCTGCCAGATCCACTCCAAGATATCTAAAACACTTCACTTCCTCCAGTTTTTCTCCATTCAAACTTACCTCCCAATTGACTTGACCCTCAACCCTACTGTACCTAATAACCTTGCTCTTATTCACATTTACTCTTAACTTCCTTCTTTCACACACTTTACCAAACTCAGTCACCAGCTTCTTCAGTTTCTCACATGAATCAGCCACCAGCGCTGTATCATCAGCGAACAACAACTGACACACTTCCCAAGCTCTCTCATCCACAACAGACTTCATTTTTGCCCCTCTGTCCAAAACTCTTGCATTCACCTCCCTAACAACCCCATCCATAAACAAATTAAACAACCATGCAGACATCACACACCCCTGCCGCAAACCTACATTCACTGAGAACCAATCACTTTCCTCTCTTCCTACACGTACACATGCCTTACATCCTCGATAAAAACTTTTCACTGCTTCTAACAACTTGCCACCCACACCATATATTCTTAATACCTTCCACAGAGCATCTCTATCAACTGTATCATATGCCTTCTCCAGATCCATAAATGCTACATACAAATCCATTTGCTTTTCTAAGTATTTCTCACATACATTCCTCAAAGCAAACACCTGATCCACACATCCTCTACCACTTCTGAAACCACACTGCTCTTCCCCAATCTGATGCTCTGTACATGCCTTCACCCTCTCAATCAATACCCTCCCATATAATTTACCAGGAATACTCAACAAACTTATACCTCTGTAATTTGAGCACTCACTCTTATCCCCTTTGCCTTTGTACAATGGCACTATGCACGCATTCCGCCAATCCTCAGGCACCTCACCATGAGTCATACATACATTAAATAACCTTACGAACCAGTCAATAATACAGTCACCCCCTTTTTTAATAAATTCCACTGCAATACCATTATATATATATATATATATATATATATATATATATATATATATATATATATATATATATATATACATATATATATATATATAAAATGGTTATCGGCAGCTAAAAGTTATGAAGTCGAAATTTGAACCATGCGTCAACAGTGCATATAAAATTATTTATTACCATTAATAAATAAATGAATAGAGAGACGTAGCTTGCTGTGAAGAGCCATGAGAGAAAACGTTAATAAAGACAGAGAGAAGGGGGGAAAAAACCCAACAGTGACAAAGAACTTACTTGGGTCATGAAAACTCAAGCTATGTAAATAAACTGGAACCAGTTTCCAAGAAGACGACACTGTTGACTCCCCGGACAACCACTTTACCAGGCTTAACCGAAGCACCGCGGGAGCACTGTGCCCATGAAGCACAGTCTTAAACTGTCATTATACCTAAGGGTCGTAACGTTCTACTTCAGGGTCATGCCAGCCTGCTCAACGGGTCGACTTTTCAGACAGGGGCTTTTTAAAGATATCATCCCCGGCAATGCAACATTTTTAGACTACCTTAAGTCCTCGGGTTTGCACTGGTAGTGGGAATTCGTAAATTGAATTAATGTCCGTTTCGTATTTCATAATCTATTCATTACTTTTTTGTATAAATGTGTTTAGTTATGTTTACCATGCAGAACCGTGAACGCGACAAAGAAAACAGGAAATTACATTTAATCGTTCGTAGAAGAATTTATCGTATTATTCTATTTCCGCGGTGATTGTTTGGAACATATATATATATATATATATATATATATATATATATATATATATATATATATATATATATATATATATATACGGTTATCTGCGAGTACCGTCCTAAGTGGGATAAGAGAGAGAGAGAGAGAGAGAGAGAGAGAGAGAGAGAGAGAGAGAGAGAGAGAGAGAGAGAGAGAGAGAGAAACCCATCACTGAAAGCATCTTGATAATGTTCGTACTTATGTGGTTAGGTTTTTCGTGTTAGGTAGTTAGGGGGAGGAGGGTGATGGGTGTTCGTACGCCTGCGTTAGCGAGTGTGTGCGCACAAGGAACTTTAGAACGCACTTGGGAACGAACAAAAATATTATGGTGTCTCAATACTCTATCTTTGAAAGTGATTACATATGCTGTCTTTACCTACTGCAAGAACGACATACACGAATTTCGTGTATGCAAATATTCGTAATCATCAGTGCAACTTTTCTTATTATTGTCAATAGGGATCAAACACTGCAGCTTTTATGCTTCTTTTAAATTTGATATCATGTAATCAATGGCTATTTCTTTAGGCCTCAGTATACACAACAGTTCTCTCATATTTACACGAGAAAAAAGAAAATCATGCTAAAATCATACAATTAGTTTTAGTTTAGATGTTTGACCGGTATCTCCGTTGTTAGATAAGAAAGGAAAGAAATTTCAGTCGCATTATTTTTCTTAACTTTCTTTTTTTTATCATTATCTTGATTAGGATCACGATAAACATTTTCTTTCCACAATTGTACATGACGCACACTACTGTCTGTAAACTGACTTAGTTTTTTCATGAAAACCTTTATATGAATATAACCAATGTATTGGTTTATTAATAAGTAAGGAGTGAGCAGCTCAAGGTGCTGTCACACGGGCACTTTTTCTAGCGAAATGCCTCCCGGAAACTGTTTTCCTGGCGCACGAAAAGATGATGTACCGACGCGGTTTTTGTGTGGGGCTAATTCCAATGTCCGGTGTGCGCGCGCGTGTGCGTCTGTCTTGCTTGCGCCGGCAAACACCAGAAACTCAAAATAGCATTATGATTATTTGACATAAAAAAGCATGAATGATTGTCAAATAATATAAGGACTTACTGCGATGAACTTCAATAGTACAGATATGCAGGAAATACATATTGAATGTCAAATAGTTTAATAATTGTCGATTTGATTGGTACGGACAGTAGATTTTTTATTTTTTTCGAATGTGCCGCTCCAAAGGCCTGTGTCACAGCATCGATACGACAGTCTTTACGAACAACAATGTATTTCTCCACACAGTCTGATCTCTTAATGACACAGGTGGTGTTTCATCGTTGCCTATGGAGACCAACCTCTCTTTAACTAGCTACTCACACGCACACTTAAATTCTTTTTTATTTATATTTCTCGCGTAAGCATGATATACCACCAATTATAGCCTTGCATATCCAAGTTGGGAGGTATACTGTTAGGGTTCGACGAAGCGTTATATCAATAGCCTAGCTGGGTAGAGCTCAATGCGACCCGAGTTCGCCGTTGTTCTGCCGATAGTGTGACTCGACATTAACAAGTTCCACCCGGGAGGAGGAACTTCAGTAGAAAAAGTGCCCGTGTGACACCGCCTTCACTGGATCACCGTGATCTATGTAAACATCCGCCCTAATCATGACTTAGTAACGAATTGACCGTTCTGTTACATCTTATTAACAAATATTTAGATAATTCATTTACAAGATAAGGTCAACACATTTGAAAATACCTAAGTTCTCGCGATTTGACGTGGAAGATCTGTGGTGTGAGTGAAACTGAAAATGCTGACGAAGGTGGCTGAGTGCTGTTGTTGTTAGCTGGAGAATTCGTAATGTTACAAATTATGGTGAACGCCACCCGTAAACGTGCTGACTTCGTGCGCTACAATCTGTTGTGCGTGTTGAATGATTTGACTAGTATGCATGTTTTAGGTGCTAAGTGTTGCAAGCTTTTCAAACACCGAGGTAATTCGTTGCCAGAGGCAATGACTAAGTTGTGTACGAGGGAATTCATCCGCTGCAATGGGAGTCGGCGCCAAAGGTCTCTTGCTTTAGGCTTGTCTGAAAATTCAAAAGAAATTTTCAAGTTTTTTTTTTGTTTCTCAATGGAAATGCTGCTCTTGGCGAAGGCTCGACTTGTTTAACCATGATTTTTCCCCTTTAAATGACTTTTAGATTTCAAATGTGATTTTTTTTTCTGTGTGTATGACTAAAAACTCATTAATTTTCAGGAGAAATTAGGATGGCGAAAGATTATTTGTTTTATACGGTACTTATGAAGCAGTAGCTGAAGGCCAACATATACCCGTCTAGCACTGCTAACATTGATGATGTACCTTTATATATATATATATATATATATATATATATATATATATATATATATATATATATATAAAGGTACGATAAATGTGTGGTAATAGAAAGTGTGAGTGAGAGAGCAGAAGAGGGTGTGCTGAAACTGTTTGGACATATGGGAAGAATGAGTGAGGAAAGGTTGACAAAGAGGATATACGTGTCAGAAGTGGAGGGAACAAGGAGAATGGAGAGACCAAATTGGAGATGGAAGGATAGAGTGAAAAAAGATTTTGAGCCATTGGGGCCTGAACATGTAGGAGGGTGAAAGGCATGCACAGGATAGAGTAAATTGGATAGAGTGGTATACTAGGGTCGACGTGCTGTCAGTGGTAAGCCATGGGAAGGTCTGTGGGGGCCTAGTTGTGGATCGGGAGCTGTGGTTTCGATGCATTACACATGACATCTAGAGACTGAGTGCGAGTGGATGCGACCTTTCTTCGTCTGTTCCTGGCGCTACCTTGACGGCAGTGCTTATATGAAAACGACTCGCTTATTAATTAGTAGCTGACATTAGTCTTTAGGTAAAACAAGTTAGTGTGGTCGGCAGCGGTACTCATACTGTCTTCCGTGGTCAGGTGTTGCTGGTGTCCAGCAAGAAGGACCCTTGCTCGTGGCTAGTGCCTGGGGGCGGGGTGGAGGTCGGGGAAGAGATGTCTACGGCGGCCATGCGAGAGGCGTGGGAGGAGGCCGGCGTCCAAGGCCACATCACCAGATACCTGGGACTTTTCGAGGTAAGCTACTGCCACATACCTTATAACCCCACTGGTCTCAGGGCTTCAATATGTATCATTAAGGTTGTACTCTCTTCTTTTTTCGCTCTTTTTCTCACTTCATTGGCGTCGAGGCTACTAAAAAGGACACGGCCGTTAAGACTGCTTTTAAAGCAGTTGTGGCTCGTCTACTCAGGGTCGTCTTCAGCAGGCGAGCCTCCCACGAACTCCTGGCCACACACTCCCCCCACCACGAACTCGACGGAACTAAGAAGAAATGGATTTTATGAAGATACACACACACTAGGTGTGTAAGGAGGCGATTCTTTCATAAAGTATTCCTCACTTGGTAATTCTGAAGATTGAATTTTCTCTTCGTGAATCAAGGGAGTGAACCAAGGAGGCGTGAAACACGGAGTCATACGAGTGAGTCAGGGAGGCTGGGAGATGGGTTCCAGGCCAAGCAAGCACTGTTAACAATGATGATCTACAAGGCTGTCCCCTTTTTTGTTGTGCTGGTTGTTGTTATTGTTGCTGCTGCTTGTACAGGATTCAAGGATTCATCATTTCTCTCGTTTAAGTCAAGTGATTAACTACTTCGTACCCGTTCTGGTTGCGATTCCACACATGAGATGGAGAGACGACACGAATCAAGAGTGGGTTCTACATACGGACCTGTAATGCTACAGTCATAGACCACGCGAAGGTCATCTGCACCAACAGATCTTGCTAACGAGATCCTATTGTGGTATCGGGAAACGTTATATTCCCCCAGAGCTGATTCATGTCACCCCGTACCCTAGCGAGCTCACGTTAACGTACAAGGTCACACGACTTGGGGGTTTTACGCCTCTGTTTTTGTATTTACGAATTGGAGTGGAGTGGAGTGTGGGTAGTGGCCACAGACTGGCGATGTGGAGGCGGAGTATTCCACGTTGGAACGACCACCACCGTGTGAAGTGGTTGGGGGAGAGGGAAGGATAGGCGTTGGGAGAGGAGATAAATTGGATAAATGGATAGGAAGAATTTTTTTTTTCTTTTTTTGCATGCATGCAAACAACTAGGCTAACTCCATGCACAGCTGTGAGTTTACTCACTGGGAGGGAGTACACTTTGTTGCATGCACGTAAACAACTAGGCTAACTCCAGGCAAAGCTGTGAGTTTACTCGCTGGGAGGGAGTACCCGTTCCCAAGATAGATTTAGCTTGGCCCGGGAAGGGGAACGCTACAGTGGTTAAGTGAGGACTAGAGGAACGCAGTACAAAGGACTACGAAGGAAGTCAAACCGCGACAGATCAATGGGTCACATTCGAGGTTGTGTGTGTGTTTGTGTGACAGTGGAAGGCACCACACACTCGCTGATCAGTATGGACTTGAGCATGGAAGATAGAGGGGTGGGGTGGGGGAGGTTATGTGAGTAATGTTTTTCGAAATGGGTTATTACGAGAGAGAGAGAGAGAGAGAGAGAGAGAGAGAGAGAGAGAGAGAGAGAGAGAGAGAGAGAGGTCAGCGATTACGGGAGGTGGGGGGAAAAGACAAGCGACTGATTATACACAGAGGCATGGGTATTGTTTGTGTGTGTGTGTGTGTGTGTGTGTGTGTGTGTGTGTGTGTGTGTGTGTGTGTGTGTGATTATATGTCCTGAATCTGTGATGTGACTTCGGGTTTCTAGTCACGTGATTGGTTTGAGGTCAAGTGTGCGAGTGCGTGCGTCATGAGTCCGTTAGCTAGAGTGTGTTGAGGAAGGCTTAACGTGTGTGTGTGTGTGTGTGTGTGTGTGTGTGTGTGGGTGTGTGTGTGTGTGTGTGTGTGGGTGTGTGTGTGTGTGTGTGTGTGTGTGTGTGTGTGTGTGTGGGTGTGTGTGTGTGTGTGTGTGTGTGCGAGTGTGGTTGGGTGGGTGGGTGGGAGGAGGGACCAGTGTGTGTGTGTGTGTGTGTGTGTGTGAGAGGAGGTGATGGGGTAGAAATAGACCGGGTTGAGTCAGAGGGTAGCTGAAGTGGTCTTGTATGTACAGCAGGAGTTTGTACATCAACAGACGTTGATGATGATGATGGCGACGTATTCATCACTCAGTACAAAGCCTATTTGTCAGCCTTCAGCATGAGAGGGTGAGATCAGATGAGGAAGAGGATGGATGTATGTACGTACCAGCATTGTGTGGGAGGGTTAAGACACTGAGGAACTCTATGCTCTAGACACGGCTGTAAGGTGGCCATGTAACTGAGGAGGAGGGGGAAAATAATCACACTGTGTCTGCTGGTGTTACATACTGCAGACAGTGATAATCTCTGAAAGGCAATCAAATGGGATCTTATCCCTTCGTGGGTCAGGTCGTAACGACATGAAAAAGGCACACACGTCAGGTCCAGTATCTGTGGTATTACTCTACCGCGAGGTTTTGGGCCGTGTCTTTATAGAGTAATAGTGAAAAGCCGAGAATCCACTGACAGGATTATAAATAGTCGATCTCTATGGCACCCCAGGAAACCTCACAAGACATCGTATAAAACCCCACTAAAAACGAACACCCCATCCCACCTCATACAGACATGCGAGACCCAAACCTTACCTACGTGCCCTTGCAAAAAAAAAAATAATTCCAGATCTCATACTTTAAATGTTTATTCTCAAGGCTTTAATTTGGACCCCAATTCACGTGATCGATCAAAAAGGAGGTGGATGGGCTGTGGGTGGGGGTGTGACACCATCATGTGGACCCTTAACACCGTCAGCAGCGTCGCCAACGGCTGACACAAGCTCAGGGTCGAGAAGGGTTGGCATATTTGCCTCCTCCCCCACCCTCCTTCCCCGTCCCCCATCATCATGGCCGCCTAAGTGGAGGAGAGAGAGAGAGAGAGAGAGAGAGAGAGAGAGAGAGAGAGAGAGAGAGAGAGAGCTGAGGGGCTCATGTGACAGTAAACACGACACTATAAATGACACCTTCAACAAAATACATCTGTACTTCTTATATTTTCAACTTTTACATCTGATGCTTTTATTAATAGACTTCCAAGATTTTTTTTTTTTTTTTTTTTTATCTTCCTCTCTTCCGGGGAAGTCCCAGTCCCAGGGATTTTGTCCCGGGTATCCCAGCCATCTCTTGGTGGCCCCTATCCCTCTTTCAACTTAAGCTATACTGAATGTACAAAATAGTAACCCGCAGATCCATCACAACTGACCACCTCCTTTAACATGACTGACCAACACTCCCTAGTTACGACATATAACCCATTACCATCCAGACTTTGTTTACAACGAACTGTGACCCTTTTTAGAGGTCATAATCAGTGTTGGGGTGAGCGAGACTCGGGTCCGTCCAGTCTGGACTCACTCAAGTCTCATCTGGACTTACTCAAGCCTGTCCATCTGGACTCATGAGTCACCACTGGTTAAGCTCAGAGTCGGACACACTTTTGAACTTGGTCATTCCGCCCCAGATGACAAGTGTACTGAATTATAGATATTTATTTTTCTTTCGAATATATATATGGCAGGTTTTCTTACATATTATCGTGTTTAGATGTTGAAATATTTAAAATCTCCATATTTGACTTTGTAATCAGTTCATGTTTTTCGGTACTTGAACAACGGAAGTACTCACGTTTTTCTTTTTTTTCAAAAGCATTTAAAGAAAATAATATTTCTGAGAGGGGTAACTTAATAAAGAATTACATTCCACAAAATATGATAGTATAATTCAGCAGTAATTGTCATTATCTTTTGTTACCAAAAACAGCAAATAGTCACTATAAGTCGAAAATAAGAAAGAAATTCAGGTGAAGTTCTTATGATCATATTAAAGAATAGTTAAGAATTGCCAGACGTTTGCGAAGGAGGTACAATCGTTTTCGTATCTACGTCAGTCATGTGAAACCCTTCGGCCCAAGGAAGCGGATCATTCACCAGACTTGAAAGGTGATATTAAGTAAAGAAAGGCCCCCCACCCCCAACCCCACCTCGCCCGGGCAGAGAGACCTGGCGACTCCAACACCCACATCACTCATGCTCCGGAATCAATTTACGTTGGCGTCAGTCAGGTTACAATACATCATTCTTACACGGATTGAAGTCGCCATTCATTCGTTAAGATTCTCGTTTGACACAATGACTTGAGTAGTGTCGTAAACAAAACCTGTTCCAGATCGGAGCGAAGCATGATTCGCACGGTACAGAATCCTCCTCAGTATAGCGTCTTAAACGGTGTCGTGAAAAAGGCCTCACATGGAGGGAGGACACACATCATTTCGTCTCGGGGGTTTATGTGGCCCACTTGAAGGACGAGTTCGAGATCATTTGTTATGATGATCATAACTTGACATCGACGGGATGAAATGGCCCACGCAATTGGATGGCTATGGAACCAAATAACCAACGCAACATATATTCAAACGAGGCATGGTCGTATTGGCTTGGGGCGTAATGAATTTATCGACAGCAGCGCGCCTCATTTATCGAGAACGGACCGTCTTATGGTACACACACACACGCACCACCTCTGTCAAACTCAGACCTGGGGGTGGAAAAAATCTGAACAACAAATCACTGTGAAACAGAGAACGCGCCAAGAACAGCCATGTCACTCGTATAGACTCAGCGAAGGTAAGAGTTGACAACAACCTCCACTGAAATGTGAGGTCCACCTGGGTCGTCACTGTATTCACCTGGCGGAGGAAACGTGTCGGATCCCCCCACCCCATCCCATCCATCACAGAGCATCACATTCGTTTACTTTGAGCTCGGACGCCGTCGCTGAGGGCGACCAGTGCCAAGGACGGACGGACGGACTAGCTAACAACATGAGCAAGCAAACATCCTGCCAGGGGGAAGTACCTCGCTCATAACGGTGCCAGGAACCTTGAGGAGGTCGGTAAATCAGTCCCAAGCAGCGGCGGCGTCGGCCGGCCTCGGCTCTCTGTGTCCTCCCACGACGAGAACTTGAGCAAGATGCGAACTGAGTGATCTCGTGGGACTTGATAGCCAGAAT
Source organism: Panulirus ornatus (assembly GCF_036320965.1). Taxonomy (NCBI): domain Eukaryota; kingdom Metazoa; phylum Arthropoda; class Malacostraca; order Decapoda; family Palinuridae; genus Panulirus; species Panulirus ornatus. The sequence goes on from NC_092255.1 coordinate 14,401,913, forward strand.
GACTTGACCAGCTAACCTCATCCTACAACCTCTCTCTCTCTCTCTCTCTCTCTCTCTCTCTCTCTCTCTCTCTCTCCTCGCCTCTCCTCCCTGGTGTGTGTGTGTGTGTGTGTCTGTAAGGCACAACGCCCGTCCTCCTTGGGGATATACGTCAGACGACTCCGCTGCCTCACTGTTTTGAAAAAAATTGTATGACAAGGTTACTAATCATCATCATCATCCCCCCACCCCCCAACACACACACACACACACACACACACACACACACACACACACCAGTTCTCCTAACTTGCACCACCTGACCTTCGTCTCAAACATCGACTCTGGTAACGACTTGGTGAGTGATTTTACCACAAACTAACGGTAACTCTGTCCCCTCTAACACTCTAACGCCTAACCCTCTAACATGACCGCAATCATCCGCAGCAGTAATGTCGTCTATCTCTCTAACTTCACCACAAACATCCTCAATAGTAAAGTCTGTATCTCTAACGCTAGCACAAACACCACCAGTGGTAACATCTAACCTTCTAACATCACCCCAAACATCCCTAACGGGAACATCTAACCCTCTAACATCATCCTAAACATACCTAACGGGAACATCTAACCTTCTAACATCACCACAAACATCCCTAGCGGCAACATCTAACCTTCTAACATCACCCCAAACATACCTAACGGTAACATCTAACCTTCTAACATCGCCACGAACATCCCTAACGGGAACATCTAACCTTCTAACACCACCCCAAACATCCCTAGCGGCAACATCTAACCTTCTAACATCATCCCAAACATACCTAACGGGAACATCTAACCCTCTAACATCACCCCAAACATCCCTAACGGTAACATCTAACCTTCTAACATCACCCCAAACATCCCTAACGGGAACATCTAACCTTCTAACACCACCCCGAACATCCCTAACGGGAACATCTAACCCTCTAACATCACCACAAACATCCCTAACGGGAACATCTAACCTTCTTACATCACCACAAACACCACCAGTGGTAACATCTAACCTTCTAACATTACCACAAACATCCCTAACGGTAACATCTAACCCTCTAACATCACCCCAAAACATACCTAGCGGCAACATCTAACCTTCTAACATCACCCCCAAACATCCCTAACGGGTACATCTAACCTTCTAACATCACCACAAACACCACCAGTGGTAACATCTAACCTTCTAACATCACCCCAAACATCCCTAACGGGAACTTCTAACCCTCTAACATCACCACAAACATCCCTAACGGGTACATCTAACCTTCTAACATCACCACAAACACCACCAGTGGTAACATCTAACCTTCTAACATCACCCCAAACATCCCTAACGGGAACATCTAACCCTCTAACATTACCACAAACATCCCTAACGGTAACATCTAACCCTCTAACATCACCCCAAAACATACCTAGCGGCAACATCTAACCTTCTAACATCACCCCCAAACATTCCTAACGGGAACATCTAACCCTCTAACATCACCACAAACATCCCTAACGGGTACATCTAACCTTCTAACATCACCACAAACACCACCAGTGGTAACATCTAACCTTCTAACATCACCACAGACACCACCAGTGGTAACTTTTAACCTTCTAACATCACCCCCAAACATCCCTAACGGTAACATCTAACCTTCTAACATCACCACAAACATCCCTAACGGAAACATCTAACCTTCTAACATCACCACAAACATTTCCACTGGCACGTGTCTAATCCACAAACATCCACTGCCACAGATATCATCCCCCCCCCCTCCCCCCCCCACTGACACTCACAACGTCTCCAGCAGTGGCACCTCAGAACCCTGTCAGCCATGTGTCTCCAACCTGTGCCATGATACACCACCTAACCTCGAAATCACGTTCCCCTTCCTTAGTGTCCATCATGAATTTCCCTATTCTGTAATCAGGTCTGCCACCTAACCTAACTCTGCTGTGATCTTCCTTTCAGTTCACTGATAATGGTACCTCTGAAGTCTGTATTATGTACCTTCTAATTTCGTAGTCATGGTATACCTCCTGACCCTGTACTCATGGTGCTTCCTGACCCTGTCATCATGGTACCTCCTGACCCTGTCATCATGGTACCTCCTAACCCTGTCATCATGGTACCTCCTAACCCTGTCATCATGGTACCTCCTGACCCTGTCATCATGGTACCTCGTGAACCTGTCATCATGGTACCTCGTGAACCTGTCATCATGGTATACCTCCCGACCCTGCAGTCATGGTACCTCCTAACCCTGTCATCATGGTACCTCCTGACCCTGTCATCATGGTACCTCCTGACCCTGTCATCATGGTACCTCCTGACCCTGTCATCATGATACCTCCTGACCCTGTCATCATGGTACCTCCTAACCCTGTCATCATGGTACCTCCTGACCCTGTCATCATGGTACCTCCTAACCCTGTCATCATGGTACCTCCTAACCCTGTCATCATGGTACCTCCTGACCCTGTCATCATGGTACCTCCTGACCCTGTCATCATGGTACCTCCTAACCCTGTCATCAAGGTACATCTCCCAACCCTGCAGTCATGGTACCTCCTAACCCTGTCATCATGGTACCTCCTGACCCTGTCATCATGGCACCTCCTAACCCTGTCATCATGGCACCTCCTAACCCTGTCATCATGGCACCTCCTAACCCTTTCATCATGGCACCTCCTAACCCTGTCATCATGGCACCTCCTAACCCTGTCATCATGGCACCTCCTAACCCTGTCATCAAGGTACATCTCCCAACCCTGCAGTCATGGTACCTCCTAACCCTGTCATCATGGTACCTCCTAACCCTGTCATCATGGTACCTCCTGACCCTGTCATCATGGCACCTCCTGACCCTGTCATCATGGTACCTCCTAACCCTGTCATCATGGTACCTCCTGACCCTGTCATCATGGTACCTCCTAACCCTGTCATCATGGTACCTCCTAACCCTGTCATCATGGTACCTCCTAACCCTGTCATCATGGTACCTCCTGACCCTGTCATCATGGTACCTCCTAACCCTGTCATCATGGTACCTCCTAACCCTGCAGTCATGGTGCCTTACTAAACCTGTCGTGTGATCGTACCTGCTCATCAGGTTTGGTCTTCCCCCACAGACGCAGCACCACAGCGGACGGAAGCGGCACAGGACGTCAGTGTATGTTGTCCAGGTGCAAGATCTCCTCACCCACTACCCTGAGGCACACCTAGGTCAGTAGCACACACACAGACACACACACACACCCACGCACACCCACACACATTCCCACAAAGTGTTCCCAACTAGATTATAGTCGTAACGAGGTCTGTTTTTACTGTCTCCAGTTGTTAGGACGTCGGTCATGTATGTAACTGACCAATTTGGACACCCATCAATACCCTTCTTAAGTTAACCCAGCCTTCATTACTTCTTACTCCTGTCATGCCGTAAGTACAATAAAGAATGAGGTCAAGGCAATTCTATATGCATGTACTACTACTACTACTTATACTGCTACCCTTATTACTACTTATATTACTACTAATAAGACGGTATACTGAATTCAGGCAGGCTTTCGGCTGAAAACACACAGTTGAGCTGTTACAGGACTGGGAAGTCATGATAGTAACTGGTTGAGCAACCGTGAAAGAGATTAAGATCAAGGTGGAGCTTTGGAGAAACACATGAGTGAGTTGCATCTCCATTGGTCAAAGTGGCAGATGAATACGTAGTTTTACTCTCTAAATTTTACGGTTTTATACATATATTTTTCTAATGTTGACGACTCCAGTTAAGGTCTAAAGTCCACACCCAGGCCGATGCCTCAACCAAAACATAAGAACTATAAAAGGAAAAAAAGGAAATAAAAAGGAAAGTATCTTCGAATTTTGGATGATGGGAAATACCGGTCCCTTAAAATGCACCAGGTCATAATTATTGGGAAAGACATGAGAAGGTAGAGAGTTGCAAATCTTCGAGGCGTAGGGAAAGAAGCAGGTATCAAAACGGCCCACCCTTGAGTTGCAGACGGCCACACAGTTTGCCGAGTATTGCGTTGTTTACATAGTGGTAAGGGCGCACAAGCAGCCAGCTCTCGGGAACAAATACCAAAGTAATGCCTACAGAAGGGGGAAAGTGAACCAACACTGTGGCGTAGGGCATGAAGGTCAAGTTTAGTTTATTATTTGGACTCAACTCTTGTCAAGTAAAGATGCAGCGCTAGAATCACACTGTACATTTACTGATGATTCTTTTGGAACATCAAGTGATGAATATCTACGCGTTGATTAAACTATAGTGTGTAATTACTGTTTGTGTCTTACGGGGTGAGAGCTTTACACTCGTGTTGCCCCGTCTCTTAACTTTGTGTATAGATATATACGCTGTCTTTACTCCCATGTATGTACACACACAGACACAACCTAGCATATGCACCGTGCATGTGTGTGTGTGTGTGTGTGTGTGTGTGTGTGTGTGATAATTTCTAGTCACGTGACATTCGTGTGCGTCCAGCTATGCTGAGATTTCATTAACATTGGCGGGCGACGTGGATGGTTGCGCTTTAGTCTATAGATATCAAGGGGTATGTCTGTAATTAGATGCCATCTCTGTCACCATGAGATCATCGTAACCCCTTAAGCATGACGGTATTGCCTTCTGGCATGACAATCTGCTCCTTAACCTGATTCATAAAGGGTGTGGATCAAAGGCCGGACTGTCTTACCCATGAAGACTCGTACCTTCGTCCTCATAAGGTTCAGTATCTGATTCTCTCTATTTCCCTGACCTGGATGCTCAAAACCGAGTGTCGCAATACCTCTTGATTGATTCCCACATAGACATTACTGCTTAACTAACTCAAAGTCATATTAGAAAGCTTTTCTCTATGAAACATGTGAATGTCTTTCTCCTCTAACCACAATAATCTATGAGTTTCCTTTCTCTTCCACTATCACGAACAGCCTCGTTCAGTCCCAATGGTCTGTTGGTGTTTGAATTCTTTTGAAGTTCTACATAAATCACTCTAAGGGGCATATGATTACATTTCCACTACAGGCGCCATATTTCAAACCCCCTGATCACCAGACTCTAGTGAGCAGATGGGATTCAACTCCAATTAGATACACGACGGTAACTCTCTCTGTCTTCCATCATTCTCATAAAGTTTATATTCAGGACATGTTTCATGTGACTGTTCATATGATCCAAGTGCTTTGGAGCCTCATTTACATTAATCTGTATTTCACTCCATTTGTATTTTATTCTTGAAAAAATTAGGAACTTCCATTGCCATTCTAAATGCACTGTGCATTGCAGCCCAAATCCTCTGGAACTTAGAATCCATTCATGATATGTTCAGCCATCATTCTCTGAAACTTAGGATCCAATCATGCTTTATCTGCCAGTCAACATCCTTTGGAGACTTAGGATCCAATCATGCTTTATATATCAGTTAACATCCTCCGGAAACAGGATCCAATCATGCTTTATCTGTCAGTCAACATCCTCTGGAGACTTAGGATCCAATCATGCTTTATATATCAGTTAACATCCTCCGGAGACAGGATCCAATCATGCTTTATCTGTCAGTCAACATCCTCTGGAGACTTCAGAATCATGTAAGTTGTTGAGGTTTTCATTCATTCAGTCACTACTTCCTGTTGCAGCGTATATGATATCGTGGTTCATCTCCGCAGGTCGGCAGCGTGAGTGGTTCTCCGTGGAGGAGGCGTTGTTGCACCTGTCTCGCCACCGGCCGCTGCAGAGCGCTTACCTGCAACTGCTTCTGGTCTCGCGTCTCAAGGTCCCACCCACTTGAGACATCGCACCCCTCTGACGTCAGCCACTGGGGGGTGTGTGGGGAAAAAAACACCTTCTGCTGATCGCTGAGGTTGGATGATCTTTTTTTTTTTTTCCACCTCCTCAGCTACGCCGGCAGAGGTCTCGGGCGACACTGTAGACCTTCGTCAGCAGTCATGAAGACAAAGAAAGGGTGACTGTAAATGTGCTTCGGTTAGATGAGGGGGCTGCGCAGATCTGGAGGGACCGTCTCCTCGTAACTCGTTGTTTCGCCCCTTAAGAGGGATATTATTTATATACGATGGACTGAGAATGGTCAACTGCAGGTATACTACGTCAATGTCCGAGAAGTGTTTAACGTTAGACGCTGGCAGGAGGACACGTGTGTTTAAAGCCAGTGGACGCTTGCCACGTTCTCGAGGGCAACAGAAAATGTGCTTCCAGGGTCGACTATAAGCAGCAGGTTGGAATGCTGTTATTTTTCGTCTTTCTACAACTGGAAATACTGAGATTCAAGAGCAGTCTTGGAAACAGAATGATGCATAGAAAAAAAAAATTAGAATGAAATTCTAAGTTCATAGTGCCATATCGTGTGCAGGTGTGTGAACGTAACTGAAAATCTTTTGGATAAAACTCGAGAGTGCTTCTGGCGTTGGCAGTTGTAGTTGGGAGACGCGAACCAGGTGGAAGGGCCACTGAACCGGGGATAGCGGGTAGGGGGGGGGGGGGGAGATGGTGGTGGTGGTAGAGAGGCCAGCCAGCCACCACACCCACTGCATTGGCCCCCAACTGTGGCTAATACCACCTGTCACTGAAGCCCAAGCCTCTGCCAGACGGTGGCCAAGGTTGTGTCAATACAGCAGCTATCTTGGTCCTTTCGTTCCTCTCAGCACCGTCTGGTGAGGCAGCAGCAGAGACTGGCTCTTTTTTCCGTTTTTTTGGGGGGAAGGGAATAATTATTATTACTGGATGTTGGTGCAATGCGTCACCACTGGCTATGTTCTGTTGTGGAAGGGTCGACAAACAAAAAGAAAGGGAGAGGAAGAGAGAAGGAAATAGAAATCATTTGGAATGTAAATGAAACGTTTTGAGAAAATCTGATAAAAAAGGAGAAAATATAAGAGAGATTTTTGGTGAAGCGATGCGGACGTGTGTGAGTAGAGACAAGAATGCAACAGAAGCTGGTCTTATCACTTAAAAGTTTAGTTTAGACACAACATGGGACGTTTGGACCAAACCAACATTAATTTATAATTCATTAACAGAAAATAAAATGTATATATAAAAAAAAAATGTATCAGTGAGAGAATGGTTGATAGAAAACGACACAGCCTAATCATCCCGGTGTCTCCAATGTTTCATTTATATATTTTTTTCCTACCTAGAAAGTTGATGGTGTTTGTACTGTAAATAGTGTTTGTTGGTGTTTTATGTCGTGCATGAATCACACGAGGGAGTATTACTATCATGGGGCACTGAAAGAAAGCATCAAAGTCATGAATCAACAGAACCATTATTGTGATCAAGCAAAATCCTATTCTGGTCATATATTTCTTTTTTTTATATTCAATAATGATATTGGTCGGGAGGTGGTGAAGTTGACGGGAAAAAAGAATTTTATTATTATTATTATTAATATTATTATTATTATTATTATTATTATTATTATTTTTATTATTATTCAATAATGATATTGGGACGTGATGGAGTGGAAAAAAGTATTTAATTATTATTATTATTATTATTATTATTATTATTATTTAAGCATTTGGTTATTAGTTCGCAGACGCAGGCAGACTAGGCTGCATTTCTTTCATCACGATTGTCACTGAAGCGCGTCCAGGTTGTGAAGGTGAGGCTTTATCTTTGCCATCAACATTATCGTCAATGTGAAATTTAAGGATAGCTAGAAATTACCTCCACTTATATGACTGCTAGGTGCAAAGATAGATGAAGTTCCCTCCCGCACACGTGTCTTTGTTTATTGCAAAGATAGCAAATGATATAAATATATATATATTTTTTTTTTCTCAAGAAACTCTCGTTAGGTGTAAAGATCCTGTATATGTTATCCCATCCAAGACGCCCATCAGTGTTGGACGTAAAGTTTGATAGCCCTCCCCAACAAACTGTTTGTCACCTCCTCAACATCCACGGAGATGTGATCCTCCTCAACACCTTATCTCTGCTGATAAAATCCTACAAAAAAAAAAAAAAAGAAACCCTTGCAGCTGTCCCATCTTAATTTTCCATCGTTTGCTACATATAAATTGTTAAGACGTTCACCAAAGGCAGATACATGAGGTGATAACGAAAGCCTCTGGTTACATGCTATTCACTGTTGCAATACTAACTAGGTTTGACACACAGCAAGTACTGTATTTTAGATCTGCTTATTTTGAACAATGAAAGTTCCATAAGCAATAAATCAGGTCACTTGAAATTAATTCAAACGATGAAACTTTGTTATCATAATTGGTTTTCACTTTAGTGACGTATATGAAATTCAATCTTTAAACTTGTAAAGTTAGGTTAAAGTCAACCACTTAAGTTAGCATATTTGTGCGTTTTAATCGAAGATTATACAGGTTGTGGGCCTGCGTATCACGCTCACTGACACCCCCACACAGCGAGCGTTTGTGGTCTTAAATCATCTTGAACGTCTGAAGGTGTTAAGAGGTATTTCCCGACGGCCTAATCAGTTACCAAGGAGAACGAGCATGTATGCAAAGTTAAAAAAAAGTCTGGCGGCGAATATTAATTACAAACGCTAGTATTCATGTTGGTTGCCTGGTAAAAAATAACATACCGTAGAGATCGGGTGTTGTCCATAAGACTATATTTGGCATGTATGTGTCATGAGTCCTTTTTGGGGAGCATGTATGTGTCATGAGTCCATTCGATGTTTGAGCGTCGTCAGGTGGGTCCCGTACGATCGAGTTCTAACGGTCACGCCTTTTCTAACCGAAATTCATGTTGAAGGTCATTTATATGTTTGTCAATTGTTGTTGTCCCGTGAAATATTCATCCACACTGCTGATTAAGAAGCTCTGCAGTGTATCTTTCCCTCTGGTTCTCCCAAGTATGGAAATTTACTGTAGATTGAATTGTGTATTGATTGTTTGACAATAGAAAAAAAAAATACGTCTCATTATGTTGTACCCCACTTTAATGTTTTGTCGATATAAATGAAATAATCAGCCGTTCATTTTTTACCCACTTCATGTTACCAATTCACCCCTTTTTCATTAAACCTCATTTTCCATTTTATGTTTTCCACCTAGACGAAAAACGGTTGACTTATTAGGCATTAATGTTTATCTAAATAAAATTTTTAAAGAGATAGGATTGAAATCTGTCTCTACGTATTCCTAGTACAAGTAGTGACAGAAAAGAACTAAGTTATATATTTTCTGTGTATATATGTATTTTTTTACTATATCAAGTGTTTTACCAACTCTCATGGTTACAAAGAATATGTCAATTAGTGAGGTCATTTCCAACCCTCCCTAGGAATTTGTATACATTTTCAGCTATTTTGATATAAAGGAATTCTTTAATTATAATCTTTTATTGTCCAAAAAAGACAAAAAAACAAAACAGGGTCTTTGTTTTGATCTCATGGCTTGATGGTGACTTGTTAATTGCTTGAGCCCAACGCTCAGGACACTCATACCCCAAAGGTCGAACCGACGTGCTCGAATGTCGTAATGTCTAGTGAGCAAATGTACCAACAAACTCCCGCCCAGGATGTGTATAAACCTACCTACAGAATGTAGTGGAATAACCTGTATCATTTCGCACCAGGGGTCGTCATATCCACATCACACTTGCTCCATAGCACCAGCCCCAATGTATAACAGTAACCTCACTGTATAACACTGTATTAACACTGATCTTCGCCGTATACTATACCTACACTTTACACTCACCCTAACTGCACAACACCAGCCTCTCTGTATAACGTCACCCTCGCTTCACAACACCACATTAACGACAGAGCATACCTCTCTCTCAATGCCACAAAACCTACCCTCCCTCACCCCACACGACTCGATACATTACCATGGAAGGAGTCACTCCGAGTTCGTAAAGGATGCAGAATGGAATTCCCATGAACTCACAACATTATCTATCTCTGTATTTACATGATGTTTAACGAGTCTCATTTGGCAGAGTGCAATCTCATAGCAATCGAGAGGCCATATATTAATAGAAATATTCATCTAATGATGATACTAATACTATGGCGAATGTGTGCATACACACAACGTATTACATACACACACGCACACACACACACACACACACACATATATATATATATATATATATATATATATATATATATATATATATATATAGAAATCACACCTTACACTGACTACATTGTGACAGCATAATTGTAAGTACCGGAGAGCATGATGGGGTAAATGGTGTGTGATGGGTAAGGGCTACGGGCAACGTTAATAAAAGTGGATCTGATCCCTTACCTGGTGGTTTACATGAAGGCAGAGGATGACCCCAAGCCTCAGAGAATGGTTCAAAAACCTAAAACACACACACACACACACTATATACTACGAATACGTAATGTCCTACGTTAAGACCATGGCAATTCTTCGTCAGAATCTTTTATTACTATCTTTTTTGTCTTATGGGGGCAAAATCATCTCATCGTTTTGGACGATAAAACCAAAGATGCTTCAGACTAGGAGGAGGTAACTAGAAGCGAAGACCTCCTGAGACTAACCCTTTCACTCAGTGAATGTACAGGGCAGCGGCTGCTCAACACAATGGCTAGAGCAAAAGGGAGCACCACTCCTCCCATCAAGAATAATATGGCTCGGTGTTTATGGTACACGTTGCTATGCTCAGGATCTAAACCTTGACAGTCATAAACCCATTATAAAGATTCGAGAATGATGAAGATATGTAGTGGCTGCAACTGAAGGCATTCCAAAACTGATGAAGGTGTCACCAAACCTGGAAGGAGTGCGTTGCTGAACATTAAGAGAGCCAATGGTCAACGGGAAGGAGTCAAAAAGGCTGATATTCACCCTTGTGTATCATCGATAATAATTGTAGCTGTGGAGATGGTGCCATGCTGCGCATCATCTTCATTACATACATCTTCACTACAATTTCATCTTTCCTAGAACCATCAGGACAAATCAGTTCTTATCGTCCTTACATCCAAATTTTCATGTCAATCTTATTTTCATTACCCATCCCCTGCTCACACACAATACAACGTTCTGGGTCAGGCAAAAGTCTCTCCTCACTACATCCTCTTCTTCAGTACAACCTTCTCTTTATTACAACATTATGCCCCGTGGTAAATTCTATCTCCACTACATACTCATCATTAGGACACCTTTGTCATTCATTACATCCTACCCTTCGATGTACACTTATCATACCACCGTCATCTTGACTACACCCCTTCGCGCCTTTACCTTATCATCATCTTTACCACAACTGTGTAGGTCAGGTCGAGGGACACCTTCATTACACTCTCATCTTCACTACACGGTCAAATTTTTGTCAGGTAAGAGGCAGTCAGCATTACATCTTCTTTACTAAATCTTTTCTTTCTTTTAAACTATTCGCCATTTCCCGCGTTAGCGAGGTAGCGTTAAGAACAGAGGACTGGGCCTTTGTGGGGTATCCCACTTTACTAAATATCTAACATCAATGACCCTTAGCACTACACCCTCACTTTCACCTCACCAAACAATTCAAAGACACCCTTGAGAGTCAAGATATTAGTCTGTAGTACACCTATAGCATCGCTTGCCTTTGACCTAACACTTATGGGTTAGGTAATCTTTCCTACAACCTCAAATTCATTTGACCGTTGAATTATGTACATCTGAAGCCTGCGTGTATTTGACCTCATTACAACTTAGAAAGAGCACATACAGTTTCAGTCAAAGCCCATTTGTGCTACACCTTGATATTCACTATAACCCCTTGTTTATTTTACAACACACTCAGCAAAAATATTATTCGATCCTACTAGTAGGGTAAGGTCAAAGGCAAAATGGAGGACGCTTCACATGCTTTAACCTCATACCACTGGCCTTTGACAGGGTCCTTAAGGGTCAGCTTAATGTTCACTACAAAGCAGTACATAAAGGTGAGGGTGAAAATATGCAGCGGCTTTAAGAAAAAGTATATGAGTGGAAAAAGGCTAATGTTCCTACAACCTCATCTTCATTACAACCACTTCGTCACAATGATTTCTTCTTTACTGCTCCCTAAAACCATAGACATTGGATTTGAATCTTCCGGTTCAGATGAAAAGCTCTCTACTTCACCTTATATTCACTACTGACTATGGGGTCAGGTCAAACACATCTTTACTACACCAGAGTTAAGAGTGTTGAATGTCGGAATGAAAAACATGAACTGAAAACTCCAACAGCCGTAAGAAATGTGATACGCTTCTCCATTATTATTCACTTTCATGTTCACGGTTGAGGGACATGCCACCAAGATCATCATCATTACCCTATTGATAAACATAAAGGAACGTCTGTGGCCATCATAACTATACCCTTATCATCATAACACGGTTTTTGACTATCTTCACTACATCTTACTCTATACCCTAATCTTCAAAACACCTTTAAGGGTATATAAGATTAACCTATTTTCAAGAACTTGGATAAAGAAGTATCATCAATACGACCTCATCTTCACGATCTGTCTGTCTGTATGTCTTTCTCTCCATCTGTCTGCCTGTCTGCACGTTAAAGTTCATTTTCAGTACATCTTCACTACAACCTCATCTTTACCGTAACCTTTAGGACAAAGCAGTTGCTTTAGTCCTTACACACAAATTTTCCTGTCAAGCGTACTGTCAATACACATTCCCTGCATACACTTCATAACATTCTGGATGTTGCGAGGTGTGTGCAAAGGGTGAGTAATGACAATAAACTTGGCATGAAAATTTCGGAGTAAGGACGATAGCGATTGATTTGTCCTGATTGGTTCAAGTAAAGATTACGTAGTAGTGAAGATATGTTTAGTGAAGACTAAGTACTGAAAATAAACTTTAAAGTGACCCATATGGTTATTTTGAAGATGAAGTTGCATTGATGATACTTATATACCCGAGTCACACGACTTTTAACTATCTTCACTACACTTTATCCTATAACTTAATCTCCAATTAACCATTAAGGGCAAGATCACAGGCTCTGTTCACTATACACTTATCTTCACTATTTCCCCGTCTTCATCATGAGTATGGTCAAAGGTTTCCTCTCTGAAACCTGACCTACAATTACACCCTCAACAACTCTATCCTTTGACCTAGCTTGAGTCAGGTAAAGGAGTATCATCAATGCATATTCATCTTCACTATAACAAATGGGTCACCTTAAATTCCTTTTTCTGCGCATCATCTTCATTACATACATCTTCACTACAATTTCAACTTTCCTGGAACCATCAGGACAAATCAGTTCCTATCGTCCTTACATCCAAATTTTCATGTAAATCTTATTTTCATTACCCATCCCCTTCTCACACACAACACACAACGTTCTGGGTCAGGCAAGTCTCTCCTCACTACATCCTCTTCTTCACTACAACCTTCTCTTTATTACAACATTATGCCCCGTGGTAAATTCTATCTCCACTACATATTCATCTTTAGGACACCTTTGTCATTAATTACCTTCTAACCTTCGATGTACACTTATCATACCATCGTCATCTTGACTACACCCTTTCGCGCCTTTAACCTTATCATCATCATCTTTACTAGAACTGTGTAGGTCAGGTCATTGCACCCTCATCTTCACTACACGGTCAAATTTTTGTCAGGTAAGAGGCAGTCAGTATTGCACCTTTCATAGTAAATATCTAACTTTAATGACCCTTAGCACTACACCCTCACTTTCACCCCACCAAACAATTCAAAGCCATGTTTAGCATCGCTTGCCTTTGACCGAACACTTATGGGTTTAGTGAAGACTAAGTGCTGAAAATAAACTTTAAAGTGACCCACATGGTTATTTTGAAGATGAGGTTGCATTGATGAGACTTCTATACCCGAGTCACACGATTTTTAACTATCTTCACTACACCTTAATCTATAACTTAATCTTCAATCCACCATTAGGGACAAGATCACAGGCTCTGTTCACTATACACTTATCTTCACTACCTTCTCGTCTTTATCATGAGTATGGTCAAAAGTTTTCTCCCTAAAACCTGACCTTTAATTACATCCTCAACACTCTCCTTTGACCTAGCTTGAGTCGGGTAAAGAAGTATCATTAATGGAACCTCATCTTCACTAAACCACATGGGTCACGTTAAAGTTCCTTTTTCAGCGCAACATCTTCATTACAATCTCATCTTTCCTGGAACCATCAGGACAAATCAGTTCTTATCGTCCTTACACTCAAATTTTCATGTCAATCTTATTTTCAGTACCCATCCCCTGCTCACACACAATACAACGTTCTGGGTCAAACAAAAGTCTCTCCTCACTACATCCTCCTCTTCAGTAACACCCCTTCATTATACCTTTATGCCCCGTAGTAAATTCTATCTTCACTACATACTCATCTTTAGGACACCTTTGTCATTCATTACATCCTACCCTTCGATGTACACTTATCATACCACCGTCAACTTGACTACACCCCTTCGCGCCTTTAACCTTATCATCATCTTTACCACAACTGTGTAGGTCAGGTCGAGGGACATCTTCATTGCACTCTCATCTTCACTACACAGTCAAATTCTTGTCAGGTAAGAGGCAGTCAGCATAACATCTTTACTATCTAACATTAATGACCCTTAGCACTAAACCCTCACTTTCACCCCATCAAACAATTCAAGACACCCTTGAGAGTTAGGATAAAATAAGTCTGTAGTACACCTATAGCATTGCTTGACCTTGACCTAACACTTATGGGTTAGGTAATCTTTCCTACAACCTCATATTCATTTAACCCTTGAATTATGTACATCTTGAAGACTGCTGGCATTTGACCTCATTATAACTTACAAAGAGCATATACAATTTCAGGCAAAGGCCATCTGTACTACACCTTGATATTCACTATGACCTCTTGTTTATTTCACTACACAGCAAAAATATTATTCGATCCTACTAGTAGGGTAAGGTCAAAGGCAAAATGGAGGACACTTTACATGCTTTAACCCCATACCACTGGCCTTTGACAGGGTCCTTAAGAGTTAGCTTAATGTTCACTACAAAGCAGTACATACAGACTTTACTTCCATCTTCACAAAAGGTATTTTCATGGTAAAAGGTCATATATATATACACCCACTCACAGAGACAGACAGACAGACACACACACACACACACACACATATATATATATATATATATATATATATATATATATATATATATATATATATATATATATATATATACATATATATATAGACACACACATATATATATATATACATATATATATATATATATATATATATATATATATATATATATATACATATATATATGTATATACAAACTTATTTATATCTGTACTAAATATAACAAAGTTCACTCCAATTTCAAACAATCAACTTAACTATATTATACATATAGGCTATTACGACTGATGCAGGGTAAAGAAATTCATATTGATTATATAGTCCAAAGACCCAAACAACCATGGCAAGCTGCAAAGCACAGGAGGTTGTCTTTTCCAAGGATCTGCTGGATGGTATTT
The DNA here is from genome assembly GCF_036320965.1 of Panulirus ornatus. NCBI lineage: Eukaryota > Metazoa > Arthropoda > Malacostraca > Decapoda > Palinuridae > Panulirus > Panulirus ornatus. The sequence goes on from NC_092255.1 coordinate 14,417,463, forward strand.
ACCAGCGATTCTTCCAGGAAGTTCCAGAATCACAGATGACAAATGCAAGACATTTTTGCTCTCGTCTTGAACAGGCCCATTGGTATTATCTTGATGAATGTGCAAAAACCAATCACGAGAAGAAGATGACCCTCGTCTCATTCGCTGAGAAAGTTGTTAAACACTCAGATATAACTCCACCCACAGGCAAATTAGATGATCATATACTCGATTATAAGGAATATAAAAAACGAATCCCCACATACGGTGCCATACTACTGAATGAAGATCGTACGAAAGTTCTTTTGGTCAAGGGTTACAAAAATAGGACGTGGTGTTTCCCGAAAGGGAAAATAGATGATGGGGAAGCACCTGAGAACTGTGCTGTCCGAGAGGTTTTGGAGGAGACCGGCTGTTGACATTTCTTCCAAAATTGACTCAAGGGATTTCTTGGAAAGGCAGATTGGTCCGCAATACATACGTCTCTACATCGTCGCAGGAGTTCCAATCAACACCCAGCTTTCGACTAGCACCATTAAGGAAATTAAAGATGTGCAATGGTTCACCCTGAGAGAATTGCCGACCCATAAACATGACCGGTATTATGATGGAAGGCATGGTTCACCCAGTAAATTCTTCCTTGTGATGCCCTTCGTGAGGGACATCCAAAACTGGGTATGGAGGCATCATCGCCACCGAGCATAGTGAAAAGCATGTGGGGTCATTGAACCGGCTGTCCTTAATGGGTCGATGGGTCCATAAAATGTTTGCAGCCAACTATCAGTTGACATATGGGGAGTCGGGGTTCAGCAACAGGAGCTGCTAGGCGTCTTTTATGTTTACTATACTCTCGACATCACTGGCCTTTGGTATGATCGTAAATCACGAGCACAATATTCTTCACTGTTCAACCATTTTGGTTAAGCGTCCATATTTAAAAAAAAAAATTCCTTTTCCTTCTCTCGTCATTAAAAATCATCTTCATCTTCACTAACATATTTTCAACCATCCTGCCATGTTTTATGTACTATTGAAAACACCAAGCTGTTAACCTTTAAAATTCATGTCAAGACCCATCTTTCTTACTATTGTCTTACAATATCTATTTATCTTGAATGCAAGATAGATAGATGTAGTTGATACAACTAGGGGACACGGGGTACTCATTGAGAATGAGAACAGAAAACAGAAGACTCACGAGCCTTACCTATTGTTTATTTAGAGGAATTAGCGTAGGAGGTTACGAGTAATGGCCTTCTCAGTGCCGCCAAATACCCGTATGTCACTCACAACACGGCATTTCCACTACTTCCCTTTTCCCCAGATTGCGACTGGTCGATTTCCACAACAATACCTGGGTAATCCTACCGGCTGGTGATGGTCAAACCAGCATTACGTCACTTCCGAGTAGAAACTGCGAGTTAACACTCGCACTGGCAGACAGGTTCAGACACTTGAAGACGGTGTGATGATGCCAGACTTAATGGCGCCAATGATTAGGAAAGTAGATACGTTTCCACAGCTCCCGATGCACGCCATCATAACAATTGCTCCTTTAAAATGCGACACTTCATGATTACACTTCTTACACGTAGAAACAACTCTTCTACCACAGAATTAAATATGTTTGTCAGCTCGTTAACTGTAGGGCTGGTTACACTTCACGCAGTTCACATCATTAGAGAACATCATGTTCTTGATAAAAAAAAATCTATATATTTCAACGCCACGCCATCTTTACGATAATATCTAATAAGAAAACTTGGGACAGTAGAATTAGGCAAGATCATAGGCACTGCATATGGAAATGATTTCAATTTCAAGCGTGGAGCTGCGGAGGCCTACATCGAGCTGTGATTGGTTGATACAAATTCACACCGGCCAATTGGTATAGAGAACAAGTGCGCCTGCGTCACATTCTTGATCATGCGCACTGCAGCCTAGCCACCACCGTACGAATACACACGGGCTCTGTCGGACGCTCGTCACGTAAATAATGGTTTTAGCAAAGATTAAAATGATTTTCCAACAAAAGTATCGTAATTTCCTAAGGAAAGTAATCATTTGCAGGAGAAATAGTATAGAAAATTATGGTTTTAAAATGGCCTAAACTTCTGAATCCCGAGACAAAACCAAATTTCGCTTGGGTGTCCGAAATGATTATTAATACATACAAACATGCATATGTAAACAAACGTTCTATACTGATTATATAAAACATAACTACTAAGTCATATTTGACGTCAATTTCAATAACATCAAAACATAAAGGTATGAATGAGGATGTGGTACAGAGAGAACGCCACCAACTTGCTACTACCTGGGTTTCGATGCTTCGTTCAGTGATTCACCGGGAGATTCAAACATGACGAACGCTTTGTGATCTTCAAAACATGTTCACACTTTTGGTATGTCCATACAGCGGATGTAGATGCTGTAGGATTATCAGCCCTCGTCCTCGTATTCACTGGTATGTAAACAGTTTTCACACAGTAGCACTACAGTAACAAGTATCTAAAGACGCGGCGAAATCACTTGTATAAACACAGACCCACTGGCTACATCCATAACGCTTCAGTGTTCTGGGTTCACTGAATTAAACCGGACGGGTGGTGAGCGGTCGAGACACCGGCAACGCGAATGACACGTATGAAACCAACTGTTCGACCTCTTATTGGGAGTCTCGAGAATCATTTGATCGAGGATGACCTGAACCAATTACCAGTTCTCTTGACTACTGTCAGTAAGCAAGACCTGGTGTGGAAGCCTCTCCTCGCTGAACTATTTGGTCTTCTTCACCCACCCATAATAACATCCCTCCTGAAAATCCTAAGCGTGTGGACGTTGGAGTTATGTGGATCAACAAAATTCCCGGGTTGGTTCATCACTAGATGGTCGCCTCCGTGGTTCTTCCTCAGGCTGTTGTGGGCTGCGCTGCTCACCTGTCACTCACAACAGTTGTCCCGAGCCGTACCTATTGTTTGTTTAGAGGAATTAGCGTAGGAGGTTACGAGTAATGGCCTTCTCAGTGCCGCCAAATACCCGTATGTCACTCACAACACGGCATTTCCACTACTTCCCTTTTCCCCAGATTGCGACTGGTCGATTTCCACAACAATACCTGGGTAATCCTACCGGCTGGTGATGGTCAAACTAGTATTACGTCACTTCCGAATTGAAACTGCGCGAGCTAACACTCGTACTGGCAGACAGGTTCAGACACTTGAAGACGGTGTGATGATGCCAGACTTAATGGCGCCAATGATTAGGAAATTAGATACGTTTCCACAGCTCCCGACGCACGCTATCACAACAATTGCACCTTTAAAATGCGACACTTGATGATTACACTTCTTACACGTAGAAAGAACTTTTCAACCACATAATTAAATATGTCAAGCTCGTTAACTGTAGGGCTGGTTACATTTCACATAATTCACATCATTAGAGATAACACCATGTTCTTCGCAAAAAAAAAAAAAAAAAAAAAAAAAAAAAAATATATATATATATATATATATATATATATATATATATATATATATATATATATATATATTTCCACGCTACGCCATCTTTACGATAATATCTAACACGAAAACTTGGGATAGTCTCGAATTAGGCAAGATCATAGACACTGCACATGGAAATGACTTCAATTTCAAGCGCGGAGCAGCGGAGGCCTACACCGAGCTGTGATTGGTTGATACAAATTCACACCGGCCAATTGGTATAGAGAACAAGTGCGCCTGCGTCACATTCTTGATCATGCGCACTGCAGCCTAGCCACCACTGTACGAATACACACGGGCTCTGTCGGACGCTCGTCACGTAAATAATGATTTTTTTTTTAGCAAAGAATAAAATGATTTTCCAACAAAAGTATCGTAATTTCCTAAGGAAAGTAATCATTTGAAGGAGAAATAGTATAGAAAATTATGGTTTTAAAATGGCCTAAACTTCTGAATTCCGAGACAAAACCAAATTTCGCTTGGGTGTCCGAAATGATTATTAATACATACAAACATGCATATGTAAACAAACGTTCTATACTGATTATATAAAACATAACTACTAAGTCATATTTGACGTCAATTTCAATAACATCAAAACATAAAGGTATGAATGAGGATGTGGTACAGAGAGAACGCCACCAACTTGCTACTACCTGGGTTTCGATGCTTCGTTCAGTGATTCACCGGGAGATTCAAACATGACGAACGCTTTGTGATCTTCAAAACATGTTCACACTTTTGGTATGTCCATACAGCCGATGTAGATGCTGTAGGATTATCAGTCCTCGTCCTTGTATTCACTGGTATATAACAAGTTTTCACACAGTAGCACTACAGTAACAGTGCTTAAAGACGCGGCGAAATCACTTGTATAAACACAGACCCACTGGCTACATCCATAACGCTTCAGTGTTCTGGGTTCACTGAAATGAACCGGACGGGTGGTGAGCGGTCCAGACACCGACAACGCGAATGACACATATGAAACCAACTGTTCGACCTCTTATTGGGAGTCTCGAGAATCATTTGATCGAGGATGACCTGAACCAATTACCAGTTCTCTTGACTACTGTCAGTAAGCAAGACCTGGTGTGTAAGCCTCTCCTCGCTGAACTGTTTGGTCTTCTTCACCCACCCTTAATAACATCCCTCCTCAAAATCCTAAGCGTGTGGACGTTGGAGTTATGTGGATCAACAAAATTCCCGGGTTGGTTCATCACTAGATGGTCGCCTCCGTGGTTCTTCCTCAGGCTGTTGTGGGCTGCGCTGCTCACCTGTCACTCCCAACAGTTGTCCCGAGCCGTACCTATTGTTTGTTTAGAGGAATTAGCGTAGGAGGTTACGAGTAATGGCCTTCTCAGTGCCGCCAAATACCCGTATGTCACTCACAACACGGCATTTCCAGTACTTCCCTTTTCTCCAGATTTCCACAACAATACCTGGGTAATCCTACCGGCTGGTGATGGTCAAACTAGTATTACGTCACTTCCGAATAGAAACTGCGCGAGTTAACACTCGTTCTGGCAGACAGGTTCAGACACTTGAAGACGGTGTGATGATGCCAGACTTAATGGCGCCAATGATTAGGAAAGTAGATACGTTTCCACAGCTCCCGATGCACGCGATCACAACAATTGCTCCTTTAAAATGCGACACTTGATGATTACACTTCTTACACGTAGAAAGAACTTTTCAACCACATAATTAAATATGTCAAGCTCGTTAACTGTAGGGCTGGTTACATTTCACATAATTCACATCATTAGAGATAACACCATGTTCTTGGCAACAAAAAAAAAAAAAAAAAAAAATATATATATATATATATATATATATATATATATATATATATATATATATATATATATATATATATATTTCCACGCTACGCCATCTTTACGATAATATCTAACACGAAAACTTGGGATAGTCTCGAATTAGGCAAGATCATAGACACTGCACATGGAAATGACTTCAATTTCAAGCGCGGAGCAGCGGAGGCCTACATCGAGCTGTGATTGGTTGATACAAATTCACACCGGCCAATTGGTATAGAGAACAAGTGCGCCTGCGTCACATTCTTGATCATGCGCACTGCAGCCTAGCCACCACTGTACGAATACACACGGGCTCTGTCGGACGCTCGTCACGTAAATAATGGTTTTTTTTAGCAAAGATTAAAATGATTTTCCAACAAAAGTATCGTAATTTCCTAAGGAAAGTAATCATTTGCAGGAGAAATAGTATAGAAAATTATGGTTTTAAAATGGCCTAAACTTCTGAATTCCGAGACAAAATACCAAATTTCGCTTGGGTGTCCGAAATGATTATTAATACATACAAACATGCATATGTAAACAAACGTTCTATACTGATTATATAAAACATAACTACTAAGTCATATTTGACGTCAATTTCAATAACATCAAAACATAAAGGTATGAATGAGGATAAGTGGTACAGAGAGAACGCCACCAACTTGCTACTACCTGGGTCTCGATGCTTCGTTCAGTGATTCACCGGGAGATTCAAACATGAACGCTTTGTGATCTTCAAAACATGTTCACACTTTTGGTATGTCCATACAGCCGATGTAGATGCTGTAGGATTATCAGTCCTCGTCCTTGTATTCACTGGTATATAACAAGTTTTCACACAGTAGCACTACAGTAACAGTGCTTAAAGACGCGGCGAAATCACTTGTATAAACACAGACCCACTGGCTACATCCATAACGCTTCAGTGTTCTGGGTTCACTGAAATGAACCGGACGGGTGGTGAGCGGTCGAGACACCGGCAACGCGAATGACACGTATGAAACCAACTGTTCGACCTCTTATTGGGAGTCTCGAGAATCATTTGATCGAGGATGACCTGAACCAATTACCAGTCCTCTTGACTACTGCCATCATATATATACCCATATATCCACCTGTTCAGAGATATAGAGGTTTATCTGACGTGTAGTTCGATGGCATTATGCACTTATACGAACTTATTTATATATATACAACACTTTTAAAACGAAACAGTGTTGTTTTACTGGGCGGTAAAGAATCGAATTGCCGTGTAAAGGAACCACATTTCAAACAGATTATGGCTCTATAGATTCGGTACAAATAGGTGTGTGTTGCTAGCTGTGTTTTAGAACGGTCATCAACGCGCTTGTGGCTAGCACAAATTACCGCGCGTACCGTTTTCTTCCACCTGGAAATCTATACACACACACACACACACACACACACACACACACATATATATATATATATATATATATATATATATATATATATATATATATATATATATATATATATATATATGGGCGCAAATTATCACGAACGAAAGGTGTCAAATTTATTTGAAAGGGCAGGTTAACTTTTTTTGTGTGTGTGTGTGGCTTGAGAGACTGACACCTTGACGTGTGTGTGGCTTGAGAGACTGACACCTTGACGTGTGTGTGGCTTGAGAGACTGACACCTTGACGTGTGTGTGGCTTGAGAGACTGACACCTTGACGTGTGTGTGGCTTGAGAGACTGACACCTTGACGTGTGTGTGGCTTGAGAGACTGACACCTTGACGTGTGTGTGGCTTGAGAGACTGACGCCTTGACGTGTGTGTGGCTTGAGAGACTGACGCCTTGACACAGGTTGTGGTAGGGCGTTGAAGAGGTAGCAAGTGTCGAGAGCATGAAGTGCTATCTGTAATTTGTTATGGGAAGTCAGCAAGCTTAGGGAGGTGAGTGAGCTTGGAGGAAACTATTACACCCGCTCTGTTTTGAAAGTCAGCAGGTCTGGTGATCAGCGAGGAATTGAATCTTCGTGAGGAGTGTATAATCTTCATGAAGAAGTGAGTCTCCACTGTTTGGCTTCGTCCTGCCTCAAGCGTAAACTTGAGTTTAGATTGCTGACTCACACAGTTCTCTTATCCATCGCTCATGGGCTGGGCTAAGGTGTATGTTTTACACACACACACACACACATACACACACACACACACACATATGCATATATATGGACAATCACATGTTTACCAAATGGCGTCCTAGCTTCGTCTCTTCGATGTATATCAACTGACTTATATTTCTCTCTTGTGTCTCCCCTAATGATGTGATTATTACACGAAAGTGCACTTGGGAACTTTTCGTGTTTCATTTTCCCCGTGGACTTATAGGAATATATATATATATATATATATATATATATATATATATATATATATATATATATACTAGCTACAGTTTTACCAACCAGCTAGGTAAATTTAGGACCGACTGCTAAGTCCAGGTTCGAAGCCCAGGCGAGTCTGTGTTTGAACCTCTACACTACGAAAGCGTCATACACTCGATACCCAAACGAAGGTTTGTCTCCACCGTAACGAAGCAAAGTAACGAATACTAAAACGGCACATGTCATGTTCAGCACTCCGAAATGGAGGTTAATATTCTATGTTTAATATCCCAAAATACTTTATATCATTTGATTATCATTTACCCACATTCTCTTTCATCATCCCCTTATCTTTTATCATGACTGAAATTTAAGAAACAATATTGCCAATAAACTTTTTCTTCACATATACCAAACAACGATTTCACAACAGAACCAAGATTCGAGAAGTGCAATATGTGTGTCCCTAAAATAATATCTAAAAGCCTTTTTCAGGTACCAGAGAGGAGGAAATACCTTTGAAAGTGACTGAATAGGAAATAGATGCACAAAGGAAAACAGCACCAGTTAATGCTCAAATCTACTGCTGCATTTTCTCTCGTCGGAATACGACGAGGCATTCAAAGGGAGACTACAATAAAAAAACACAAAGATGATAGGTCTTATTTTATTTGTGAATTTCCATACAGATTGTGAGAACATTTTACAGGCGCCGGAGTGGCTCGTGATAAAGAACAAGGTGAGTGTAACGATTAGAAAACGTGGCTTAGGTTAGTGGGGCGGTCTTGGGAGAGGGACGGAGCAAGGGGTTACTGGGTTGGTTGTGGGGTGAGGTTGACACGGTGGTGAGGTAAGGGCAGGTTAGGTGGCAGGGAGGCACAAGGCAGCAATCAGGGGAGGGGAGGGGTGAGGGATGGGGTTGCCGGATAGGTAAAAAAGTTCTGGTAATACTGGTTATCATTATTATCATTATCATCATTATCATAATGGCATTCTTGTCCTCTTAAGTGTCTCATCTTGTCGGCAGAGTAACTCCATATCGTGGTATCATCAGCGTCGAAACTCGAGTGTGAGGGACATGCATCCGATTCGATCACAGCAAAGGGATATGAACGACAGCGCCTTGTTCCCTGATGCGAAGTGCTGTGAAATCATCCACCAAAGAGACTCTCTACGCTAATGTATAATTTCGAATTATATATATATATATATATATATATATATATATATATATATATATATATATATATATATATATATACCTGTAGCGTATGCTGAAGGCTGTACTGAAATCGTCTCTCAAACGCCTTTTGAACTGAGCCGTTCAACCGTCGTGAAGTCTCTACGGGAGATTGTGCTTCGAATATTCCATTATATTTCCTATGAAATATATCCTCCATCCTAAGACTCTAGTAACAGCCAATTTACAGCAGTCTGAGGTCAACCTACGTCGACTCTGACAAGCTGCGCAACACATCTGCATTGATGTTCAAAACAATCATATACTGAACACCTCACGCTGAAATCCAGTATCACATTAGTTACATACTGATGCTCGTCTATAATTAAGTTTAAACTGTGAAAATAGATGGGACTTCCGACCCGCCAAATTTTAAAAGCTGAAAGAGTTCGATCTATGATTATAGCTGGTCTTCTCACATTTTGTCAACCCCAGCTGTTAATTCTAACATATACTAAAACATTTGGAAAAATAAATTCCAACTAATGTGTCAAGTATATCATATTTAATGACATACTATAAATTGTACTGATGCGAAATTTTGATCTTACTGTATTTTGAACTATACAAAATAACAAACCCTTCTCATCTGCTTCATCCCAAAGGGTCACATCATACCCAAATTTAAATAAAAACAAATACATTACACATTCTTTAAATCATAATCGTTATTCATTCTCAATATATAAGAAAGGTTGAGCATCGAGCTGGCTCGATTATTCCAATTTCTATAGCAAAGTTCGATCTTAATTTCTTCACTCATTTGCTGGCGCTTTAGACTAGGACAATTCCACATCACTGGGTCTAACATTCATCGACGTTGCAAAAGGAAAACGCGGTGAAACGTCAGTATTGTACACACAAACTACGTATGATGTCGCAACTATAAACAGCCAGCAAATTTATGACATAGCCAAGTGTGAATAAGCTTTGATGATGTAGATCTGGTTGTGACGTTATTACAACGGTAAATGAGCTTTGATGTGACAAAGGTTAACCCATTACGTCATCATCATGACGATGCTCTGTAACCATACAAATGGAAAAGGACTCTGGACCCATGAAAGCCTTGTGCAAGCCACAGCAGTACAGATTTTAATGCGCAATGATACCAATGTAAAAAGCGCCGACACACGGTGAAGCGAATAAGAAAAAGTTTAAAAAAATAATCAGATTCTGTGTATGCTAGTCTTAGCTGGCTTAGGGAATGATTATCCCTATGATGGAGCGAGTAACACACACACAGTGTTGGCTTGTTTTTACAGAATAGTTACCCCCCTTGACGACGTGATATGGTCAAAGTGTTAGCTTGCCATAGTTATCCCTGTGATGGCGTTGATACAGTCACAGTTTTCTTTCAACTGTGTAGTTCAACCCCACTTGGGTCCGGTGGAGTTAAGTGTTCGAAATCTTGTTTAAAAAAAAAAGAAGAAATCTGAGGTTGATATAGCGTAATATGCGACAACCCAAGCAACCTTAAACCTACTTCAAGAATAAGAACTAACATCTTTGATAATGCTTGAGCAGGCGTTTTAATATGCTTGCAAAATCCAACACATTTCTCTATATATAAAGCACCGAGTAAGGCAAAAAGGTTATATACCAAGGTATTGTATAATACTGAATGCTTAGATGAATATACACAACCATATAAAGAAAACGAGGGTCCATACGGATCAAAACCTACGCCCGCAGCATCCTTTATACACCAACATTCACACAATGTAAACTATTTTTTCCCTTAACAGTAAACCACAGTAGAGAAACAAGGGAGCAAACATGATAAACAATATTCAGATTCACATTATTGTGTGACAAAAATGTCACGCACCTTATTAAACATACTTAAGCACTATCTTAAATCTTAAGATTTAAAAATTTTTATGCATCTATAAACAGGATTTGTATTCAATATTCTTAAACTACTGTACAAAAAGTGCTAACTTTTGCGAACGTAACTGAGAAAATGGGTGTACAGTCTGGAGAAGATGAAATCATGTGCAGTTACACACACACACACACACACACACATAACAGGATGTGTACTTTTCACACATATGTACAGTAATAAAAATGCAATAACTAAGTACCTGGCAGAAGTGTTCGATTCTTAACAAATAATCAGAAACACCAAGTATTGGGCAATAACCAGCTCAAGTTCAAGTATTTTCCACACATCTTTTTTTTTTCCTCGAAAGAATTCACTTGACACTGAACATGTTCATGTAATTCATCCTATTTGTTAACAATTCCTTACAAAATGGAGTTCAATTTTATCAGTATGTCTCATCTGCACTTAAGTCATACCGTCTAACCCAAATGGGTTTTTAATATCTCTGCTCCATCGACGAGACATCTCACATAACCAAAGATGACTCGGCAAACGCCACAGTATACAAAGACCAATTTTAAATTTCCTTTTGTCTCGTATTATGGTTTATTTCGACGGTTCAAATCTTACTATCAGTACTGCCACACACGGCTTGATGTAGCTCAACAGTTTGAAAAACAGAATAAAGAATTGTCGTATCATAATTATTATAACCCATCGAATTATATCACTCAGAGGATAACGTAGGGATACATAATGAAATCCAACAATGAATACAATATGAATACAATGAAATTGTTGATATTTTAAATTCAATCTAAAGGACACAAATTTACTAAATAATCATATAATAAGAAAAACAAAATGCTGATGAATCAATGGCTAAAGATGGCTGTACTGGAATTAACATCAAATTCCTAAACATACACTCGTACTAGTGTTATAATAACACATAAAGTGAAAGTGATCAAGTTATTTGTTACTGCAGAAAAAAACGTCACATTCAAAATACTTTTTTCGACCAACAGATGACTTAACCATTTTGTCCTATACTTTTTCCCACCAACAGATGACTTAACCATTTTGTCCAATACTTTTTTGGACCAAGAGATGAATTAACCATTTTGTCCTATACTTTTTTCCACCAACAGATGACAACCATTTTGTCCAATACTTTTTTGGACCAACAGATGACTTAACCATTTTAACCTAGACTTCCACATCTGTGAAATAAATACAATGATGAATTCTTGCGAGAGACTGTGGGGAAGAGAACTCCTTAGAAGAATTAACGGGACAGAGAATTTTTCAGATATTTTAACACTAGACCAAGAAAGACTGTGAGAAACAGACTGTAAATACGAATGAATCACAGGACAAAAAAAAGTTTTTTTAGACGGATTATAGAACTTTTACTTTTGGACGAATTACGAGAGAACTAGAACTTTCAAATGACATGTATAATTTATCAAAGTTTTGCGGACTAATTATGAGAAAAGAAACTTTCAGACGAGTTGCTGAACTTAAACTTTCAGACGAGTTGCTGAACTTAAACTTTCAGACGAGTTGCTGAACTTAAAACTTTCAGACAAGTTGCTGAACTTAAACTTTCAGACGAGTTGCTGAACTTAAACTTTCAGTCGAGTTGCTGAACTTAAACTTTCAGTCGAGTTGCTGAACTTAAATTTTCAGGCGAGTTTCTGAACTTAAACTTTCAGATGAGTTGCTGAACTTAAACTTTCAGACGAGTTGCTGAACTTAAACCAACGTATGAATTACAGAACTTACACATTTTAGACGGATTGTGGGACGAATTGCACAACTACAACTTTCAGTCAGGTTGTAGACTTAGAACTTTAGACACATATGGTAGAATTCGAACTTTCCAATATATCACAGAGATAGAATTTGGAGACGGATCGTGGGTCAATTACATCTATTAAGTAGATGGAACTTTCAAAGGGACATGTATAGCTGAGACAGAACTTTCAGCCGAATAGTAGATTGAGAACTTATTTTTGGAAGATAGGAATATTAGGACTTTTATGATTTAACACAAATTGACCAAACGATTTACACGACTAAGACTAAATTCATGGGTCAAGCATTTCAATTTTAGAATTTTTAGATAATTCCAAAAATTGCAAGCCTTTGTAAAGGTAAATTGTTTTTCTTTTTAAAAATTAATGAGTTAAGTTTTACGTCTAACAGCAAAATATAATCAAGGATTGACACTTCAAAATCTGCTAAGTGGTCCTTTCATGTTATGAATTCAAAATATGACGAGAAGTTACGTTTTGAATCTATGGAAATGATCACAAAGTTATCCCTGGGGAGTTAAGTGAAGTTTTTCAGAAAGCGTTTGTATGAATGCTTAATCGTAACTCAAATCAAACTTACTTTATTATTAAATATGAGCTACACAAGCGTAGAAAAATAGAGGGAAGCAAAAGTTTCGTGGGATTTCAGCGAACAGTAGTAACCACTTAAGTCGTGTTTCATTATTACATTCTTTAGTTTCCCCCACAAAAAAAACCCCGCTAATCTCCCTTTGTGCTACATGGAGACAAGTGCGCTAACAACACTTATCATAACATTATAACAAGTTACTGCAAATCAACAACAATAGGTATCATAACTTAATGGTATTTGCTTAGAACTAATTTTGAGCATGAGAGTAAAGTTATTTTGATCTGTATTTACAAAGAAAAAAGGTAATAGCGAAGTGATCCATGCATGACGACATGATTATAATGATATGCTTGTGTATCAGAGCCGCCTTAGATAACAACATATATAGCGGGCATTGATTCCGCCTCTCCCAACTCCTCGAAATTCAAGGAGCCTAAGTTAATCAAACACTTGGTTACCCCTCACAAGTCTCCGACTTGGGCTGGAGAGAGTTTGTTGACAACGAAGTAATAATCTTTATCTTATCCTAGCTACGATACCTTCCTTCTAGCCTAGCTGGCTACAGTGTTTGAAATTATTGCAATCTTTACCTTACCCTAGGAGTACCTTCTTTCTATCCTAGCTGGCTACAGTGTTTGAAATCACAGCTAATCTTTACCTCACCCTAGGAGTTCCCTCCTTCTAGCCTAGCTGGCAACAGTGTTTGAAATCATAACAATCTTTACCTCACCCTAGGAGTACCTCTCTTCTATCCTAGCTGGCTACAGTGTATGAAATCATTGCAATCTTTATCTCACCCTAGGAGTACCTTCTTTCTATCCTAGCTGGCAACAGTTTTTGACATCATAGCAGTCTTTACCTCACCCTAGGAGTACTTTCCTTCTAGCCTAGCTAGCTACAGTTTTTGAAATCATAGTCTTTACCTCACCCTAGGAGTTCCCTCCTTGTAGCCTAGCTGCCTACAGTGTTTGAAATCATAGCAATCTTTACCTCACCCTAGGAGTACCTTCTATCCTAGCCGGCAACAACGTTTGACATCATAGCAGTCTTTATCTCATCCTAGGAGTACCTTCCTTCTATCCTAGCTGGCTACAGTGTTTGAAAATTATAGCAATCTTTACCTCACCCTACGAGTTCCCTCCTTCTATCCTAGCTGGCTACAGTGTTTGAAATCATAGCAATCTTTACCTCACCCTAGGAGTACTTTCCTTCTATAATTTGAAAATTAGAGCAGTCTGTACCTCACCCCGGTAGCCACTAACGTAGCCTGAAAATCCTTTCTGATATGGCAGTATCCCTGATCTTACTCCTGTGGCCTCAGACCCACCCCTGTCTCAGTGTCTGACAACATACCAGTCTTTCCCTGACCCCAGCAGTAGCTTCGTACACCTAGCAAGTCTGGGGATCCTAATAACCCAGCGATTCATACCTCATTCATTTTCGGTCCCTGGTGGACCCCCAGTGGATTCGAACCGGGATTGTGCTAGCTTTAAATATGCTAGCCAAGCTTTATTAATGTGTGTGGACGAATCAGAGAGTGGATTTTGAGATGGAGTGGGGTGGGTGGGAGAGGTGGAGGAAGATCTGCTGTAGGGTAGACTGATATATATATATATATATATATATATATATATATATATATATATATATATATATATATATATATACACGAGACAGGATTTGATGTCTCATATTCATGTATCACTTGATTACATACATTCACTGACAGAGAGGTTGCTGCAAGTATATACAAGACATAACAATGTCTCTAACCACATGAGTGGTTAGGTCAGTCTTGCTCGCTCTGTTTGTTCTAGGGTGGGAGAAAAAAAAAAGTGAGCGTTAACACGAAATACACAGGTCTACCACACCCTACCAAGCTGGCGACCAGACCTTGATCTAGAGAGCGGCTCCTTAATACGAATGATTTGTGCTAACCATTACGTCTGTAACAATGAACGTGTTAACACGGTGCTTATAATAACCAACCAATCTAAGACCTCTTCGTTTTCTTTGAGAATAACGTCATTTGCCAATACGGTAGTGTCTACTGAGTCTGTTTTAGAAATATATCAACAGGCCGTAACAACAGTGTTATATACGTCCCTCCACAACATTAACAAAAAGCGTCACTATTGTGTCCGTCAATATACATATGTATATTTTTTTCCTTATCGTTTCTAAAACCTTTAAGAATCACTACAAAATATCCATATTTTCGTTCAAAGGGAAGGTAAACTTCACCAAGCTAAGCTACTTAAAATATCGATCAAAAAAGATTTTTTTCCCCCCTCTCTCTCTCTCTGCTCGTCAACTATGTCTCCTTTTTGACCGTGACTGTGTCTGCGTTGGCGCCAGCTTTGGCCTTCTGGCTCCCGTGCACCTCCGCAATTTCCACTTCTTTCCCTTCGGGTAGGGCAGCCTCCTCTCCCTGAGACGCCGCTGCCATAATGTAGCCGAATGATTCCTTGAGCTTGACGCTTGCATGGCGGAAGGTGTCTGTCAGCTTCTCCTGTCATAGAAAACGAGCATTATCACAACAATATAGCCCCTACTAAAGTGGTTTGTCACATACTAGTGTCAAATGTTCCTTTGATGAGTATTATCAATGTTCCTTGTTGAGTACTATATCAAAATGGATACTTATGTGGATCCAGTTATGACAAAATGTTTTAAGTATGATTTCATTCAAATTATGTAAAGAATTTTGACATTTTATAGGATCTAGTCTAAAACTGTACGAATGTGTCTTTTATCTGATTTGATAATAATATAACAACGTTCTTATTTTAATCAAGATATGTACTAGGAAAGGAACATCCTGGGTCATGTATTATCTTTAACATCTGCAGAGAGGATGTGAAGGATTATTCGAAATGGTGGTTATAACTTAAAGATGACAGCCTTAAATGCCCCATGCAGATGACAGGTCCTGAACACTAAAACAACCAACCAGAAAAAAAAAAAAAAATAGATTAAAAAATAAAAAGGATAGGAGTCAACGATTTTGGAAAACGTAAGATTTTCTAGATTTCTTTCTCCAAATAGTAGATTGAATATATCACTAGCTAGATTCGTGGATAGACAAAAATGAAACAATCGAATATGCAAGTAGATAAGAGACTGGACAATGGTAAAAAAAAAAAAAGGTGGCTGAGAGACCAAATAACTAATTACAAACAAACATTAACGCACACATATGTTTACGTTCATAACAATCATTTAGTACAATAAAGGACATACAAAGATGGGTAGATGGGTCATAATGAAGTAAACTGCAGTCATGATGCACAGACGTACACACACATCATAAATATAGGGCTGTATAAACTCCAACAAGAGAGAGAGAGAGAGAGAGAGAGAGAATCACTGACTCTATGTATAGAAATATACGCTAAAATACTCCATTTTCTTCAAATAGTCTATACCAGGGGGAGCCAATATAATCAAACGCTATCAATATTCGTATTGCTTTCCTTAAAAATGAATCATTGGATGGATCCTTTACATAAATGAATCGAATCCTCTTGACAGAACTATTCGACTGCAAATCTAGTTGAGTGATTATTTGGACTTTTGGCCTAATAACTGCTAAGGTCATTAAGTCAGTCAACAACCACCTCTCACTTTAAATATGGCACCTTGGAATGTTGTGTCTATGTCAAGATTCACCTCAAGTTGTATCAAATGAATATCTGAAAACCTTTAATTTACTGGGACACCCATTACCTATGGTAGGGTGGTCCCAAATCCAAGTGAGGGTCACGATCCCAAGTGACAAACAGGTGATTACACAAACCTCGAGTCCCGGCTGAATGACAACACTGGCCCCGTGACGTCATGGGGAAAACACTCCATCCGCCATATTTAAATGGCTATTGCGTTTCAAAATTTCCTTTCTTGTATAATGATCTGTATATTATTTTCGACACCTAAAGGTGCCTAGGATCTTCCCGTTTCAGAGGAAATATATACAACATCAAGCATATATTGTACCAGTCTCGGAAATACGTTAATTTATGCCGAATTGAGAGCCATTGAATTTCGACGTTTCTGTAAACCATTCATTTTCATGTGACGAACCACATTTCAGTGACGATAAATACGACCTAATATGGCTGTGTCCAAGGATTTCCGCCATTTCCCCAACTTAGATAATACGAAATTCTAAACTCTCATAAAAAAAAACATGAACTTGTAAAATCAGTCACGGAAACGCGAACTTAAAATCCGTCCATGTAGCTCCGTCAATGAGAAATGACTAAAATCCATCAATCGAACGTAAGGTAATCGGGTAAATTCAATTCAATCTCTCATCTAAAACCAGATTTTGAAAGATTTCGTCAATTCAATGCTTAATCTAAGTCAGTCAAACAACTGCGAACTTTTAAACTCCGTCAACTTATAGTTACTATCTCAGCCACTTTATTTACATCGAAAAATTTCAAGGTCAGTTAATTTAACGGTATCTATTAGATTCCATCTTTTTAAACGTTACTCTTTAAACTCCGTCTCTGAAATTAGTTATTAGTTTCAGTGTCCATTATTTAAACACATGACTTTAATTCCATTAAACATCATCCACTAACGGGAACTTTTAAACTGTCAAATACGACTATCCATCCATTCAGCAGCGCCACTCTCTCAGTGGCTGCCATTTAAATCCATTCAGTCTATCTCCATTTAAACTCCGTCTATTCTACGCTCTCATTTATACAGTCACTTGGGCCCGTTTCAGTGGAACTCTATTCATAAAATGCATCCTCGCGGCTTCTCACTTAAAAGCCATGATAATCACCCCTAAATATTCATCGCATGTTGTCATCTACTGTTACTGGTCTGTTAGGACGAAGTTCTGTTGACTGTTACGAATACTATAGTCACCCCTTTTATTTTTTTCTTTGAAAGAACGGATTTGAGAGCGAGGGTTTTGACTGAAATAATCTGAAGAGA
>NC_092255.1:14440562-14485562 GCF_036320965.1 Panulirus ornatus
AGTGGTGTACGTATGTCTTCATCCAAACTTCAGCAGTGGTGTACGTATGACTTCATCCAAACTTCAGCAGTGGTGTACGTATGACTTCATCCAAACTTCAGCAGTGGTGTACGTATGACTTCATACAAACTTCAGCAGTGGTGTACGTATGACTTCATCCAAACTTCAGCAGTGGTGTACGTATGACTTCATCCAAACTTCAGCAGTGGTGTACGTATGTCTTCATCCAAATTTCAGCAGTGGTGTACGTATGACTTCATCCAAACTTCAGCAGTGGTGTACGTATGACTTCATCCAAACTTCAGCAGTGGTGTACGTATGACTTCATCCAAACTACAGCAGTGATGTACGTATGACTTCATCCAAACTTCAGCAGTGATGTACGTATGACTTCATCCAAACTTCAGCAGTGGTGTACGTATGATTTCATCCAAACTTCAGCAGTGGTGTACGTATGACTTCATCCAAACTTCAGCAGTGGTGTACGTATGACTTCATCCACACTTCAGCAGTGGTGTACGTATGTCTTCATCCAAACTTCAGCAGTGGTGTACGTATGACTTCATCCAAACTTCAGCAGTGGTGTACGTATGACTTCATCCATTCCTCCTCCGTCTGGCAACAGGTTCATGCCTTGCTTCGTTCACTACCCATGTGTGAAGCAGCGATGGCCAGCCAATCTGGGCCAAGTCACTCACCCATCTGGGTGGCATCCAATGGCCCTTACCTGGTTCATTCCATCCCGGCCTGTCTAAAGGGTTGGGTCATGGGAGGCACGACCATCTCGTCGTATTGGCTTCTACAGTAAAGCCTTCCTACTTATAGTAGTATTAGAGGATAAACACACATACACGTACGTATACATATCAGCATATATACATATACACAGACATATACATACATATACATGTACATATTCATACCTACTTGCCTTTATCCATATTCGGCGTCATATATATATATATATATATATATATATATATATATATATATATATATATATATATATATATATATATATACTTCAGACTGTATACTTACATAAATTTTACAGTAAACGCAAAAAATATTATGGCCAAAATGTCAGGTGGGTCAACTGGCACACACACTCTCATCACCTCCCTCACCCCAGCCACTGACACCAGTGAGCGTGGCTCACATGTCCGCAAGGTCCACCCCTAAATCAGGAAGACACAGGGTCGCCGCCCTTACGGACGTCATCCACCAGCACCACCCCGCCCTCACCCAGAACCCGGGCATCCATAAGGTCTAAGGTTACGCCTACGGGACGGGGGAGCAACGCCCTAATGAATGTCATTACCTTGGGAACGTAGTCGCCAAAGCCTATCGTCGTCATTGAGATGAAGATGAAGTAAAAGGCCTCGAAATACGTCCAATTTTCCCACCTGCAAATAAAGTCTACATCAGTCCCCCCCAAAAAAAAATATACGTTCAATTTTCCCACCTGCAAATAAAGTTTACATTAGTCCCCCCAAAAAAAAATATACGTCCAATTTTTTTCCACCTGCAAATAAAGTCTACATTAGTCCTCCTTAAAAAAAATAATATATGACACAAAATATTATATCATGACCGCTGTTGTTACTGGTAAATGGTTGCTTAATCGAGGCGAAATATACGAACATTAAAAACAATGTTGGATATAGATGATGCGGTAATGATTGGAGATAAGAGGGTTTTAACATGCCTGTGTTAGAAAGTTCATATCAAAGAACAATTGAATGTACTCCAGGGGAAAAGAAAATGTACGAGTAAGGGATTAACGAATTGAACATGACTGAAGTACGTTTAAAATAACGCTTATGACTGAGAGCTGATGTGGAACATTACGCTAGAAGTGAGGGGCTGAAAAGCCATGATGGTCATTTAAAACAGACATCTTAATAATAGCACTGAAATGAGACAAGACAGTTGGTATTTATGTCTGAAGTGGGTAACTGTGTAATGACAACAAGAGTTTGTGAGTGATTGAAGGGGCTGGTCATGAATGAAGGCCAGGACTCATGAATGAATGCAGGAATGTACGAATGAATTATATTATGAATCAGAGCAAACGCTCCCGTATGAGAACGAGTTAATTTACAATTATATGAATGCATGTTCTTATTTAAGTCTCAGTTGGGTTATTGAAAATAATGATACATAATTGCCATTAAATAACAAGTTTCTTTATAATTTAACCTCATTCATTAACATACTTATTCTAAGCTACTGTATTTTATCAACTTAATCACATGTTTACACCTAATTTCAAACTATATATAAACACTTCGTTTTTTTTTTTTTTCTGTGGGTAAAATTTGATAATTCATTTTTACGCGTTTATTTAATTGTGGTCATAGTTCAATACGAATAATCAAGTTTGGTTCTTAATTTCTTGCATATCCATTCAAATGTATTCTATTACTGTAGTTTGATACATTTACTTTAGCAACATATTTTCAACAGGAATTTTACATATGAATAGATATCACGAAAATGTCCTGATTCTAACATATATATATATATATATATATATATATATATATATATATATATATATATATATATATATATATATTCAATCTGATGGATAAACTTCTCTAAACTTAATGGATTTAACTAACTGAACTTTTCTGAGTTTTGAAGAAATCACTTGGAAAATTTGCTACCCATAGAACGTGGGAAAATTATCATTTCTTATTTGCACTGTAGATAAATGGAAGATCTTGTAGTGCAACTGTTGTGATGAACAGTGGTAGCTTTACGATAATGTACACTGGTAGAGCCAATGTAAGATACAGTGACAGAGCTAGTGTATAGTACAGTGACATAGCTTGTGTATGGTGCAGTGGCAGAGCTAGTGTATGGTACAGTGACAGAACTAGTGTATGGTACAGTGACAGAGCTAGTGTATGGTACAGTAACAGAACTAGTGTATGGTGCTAGTGTATGGTACAGTGGTAGAGCCAGTATACGGTACAATGACAGAGCTAGTGTATGGTACAGTGACACAGGGAGTGTACGGTACAGTAACACAGCCAGTGTACGGTACAGTGACAGAGCTAGTGTAACGGTAGAGTGAGAGAGCTAGTGTACAGTGGTGACAGCCAGTGTATGGTGCAGTGGTAGAGCCAGTATACGGTACAGTGACAGAGGTAGTGTAACGGTAGAGTGACAGAACTACTATGGTACAGCCAATGTAAGCTAGATGGCACTGGCGTAACCAACACCGCAGGTACTCACATGGTGTAGATGAAGCAGCCACACATGATGTAGAGGAGCAGGATCAGGAGCGCCAGGGTGATGGGTAGGTTGAAGTTGTCGTCGATGACCAGGTCCTCCTCTTCCTCAGACTCGGGCGTTGGGGGCTCCGGCGCCTTCTTCCTCCTGCAGAGGGAGCTGCACCACTCGCTCACCTTCCTCTTCCACGACTGCAAGAAGACCAGCGCTTGAGGTAAATCAGAGAGAGAGAGAGAGAGAGAGAGAGAGAGAGAGAGAGAGAGAGAGAGAGAGAGAGAGAGAAGAGAGAGAGAGAGAGTGTCCACGGAGGGAAAAAACTGAGACACGATGAAGTTCCCAAGTGCACTTTCGTGTGATAATCACATCATCCGGGGAGACACGAGAGAGAAATATTATAACAGACAGTTCACACATACAAGCGACTGTAAGGGTATAAACATTCACCAAAATGGTGTCAAATATTAGATACCATATTAACGAAAGACGAAATCACTTGTAAAATGGGTTAACATAGAAAAAATAACTTCTCTTTGTGTCGAAAAGTTCACATACTTATCCTCACAGGAGTTTTAAGGAGCTATGCTAATTGATCCGAGTGAATTGGTCATTATCTATATTTACCTATATGCCAGTTTTGTTATTTTTTTATGCTTTGCACTAATCCCATTTAACAATGTCTTCGTAAGAGAAGATGAAATGAAGAAAGAGCCTTCAAATTATATATAAAAGGGAGATTGTTATCGCTAGATTTTAAGAGAATATCTCGAATATCTAAGAAGATTTTTAAGTTTATTGGTTATTTGGTCTTATGCCTGTCTAATGCCAGGATAAAAGCCTTTAAACTCAAGTCGTAACCGAAAATGGAAAAATCTTTAAAGATACAGATAAATGAAAAAAGAGGTGGTGATGGTAGGTTACTGAAGTGGAGGAATATATGGAGTGGTAAAGTGACAGATGAGAAAGAGTGGAGTGATGAAGAGATGCTATGGTGGTTATCTGTCTATAGCAATGGTACCAACAACTTAACTCAACCCAGATCAAATGGTACCAACTCCACAACCCAGATCAAATGGTACCAGCCACACAACCCAACCAAGACCAAATGGTACCAGCCACACAACCCAACCTAAACCAAATGGTACCAACCACACAACCCAGACCAAATGGTACCAACCACACAACCCAACCCAAACCAAATGGTACCAACTACACAACCCAGACCAAATGGTACCAACCACACAACCCAACCCAAATCAAATGGTACCAACCACACAACCCAACCCAGACCAAATGGTACCAACAACACAACCCAACCCAGACCAAATGGTACCAACTACACAACCCAGACCAAATGGTACCAGCCACACAACCCAACCCAGACCAAATGGTACCAAACACACAACCCAACACAAACCAAATGGTACCAACCACACAACCCAACCCAGACCAAATGGTACCAACCACACACCCTAGACCAAATGGTACCAGCCCACACAACCCAGACCAAATGGTACTAGCCCAGACCTGAAATAAAACCCATACAAAAAGGCACCATGACAACTCCCTCTACGTGATCAAGACGCCCCTGAAGTGCTCTCACACAGTGAGCCTGCTGATGAGCCAACGCTTCTTTGAAAAGAATATGCGCCCCTCCCCCCACCTCTCTCTCCCCACCACCTCTCTACGTGGGAGAAATGGGAGAGGGGAGGGATTGGGGGAAAGGGCGTAGGTGGGGAAGGGGGTGGGAGTGTCAAAGGATCTTCATAGAGGGGAGGGGGAGGGACGCTGAGTGGAATGAAAGGACGCCGAAGTAACATCCCGACTGTCATGAACAGACGGATAGATAGATAGATAGATAGATAGATAGAGAGAGAGAGAGAGAGAGAGAGAGAGAGAGAGAGAGAGAGAGAGAGAGAGAGAGAGAGAGAGACCCGATTGTCATGAACAGATAAGATTGAAAGATAGATAGAGACCGATAGATAGATAGATAGATAGATAGATAGATAGATAGAGAGAGAGAGAGAGAGAGAGAGAGAGAGAGAGAGAGAGAGAGAGAGAGAGAGAGAGAGAGAGAGAGAGAGAGAGAGAGAGAGAGAGAGAGAGACCCGATTGTCATGAACAGATAAGATTGAAAGATAGATAGATAGAGACCGATAGATAGATAGATAGATAGATAGATAGATAGAGAGAGAGAGAGAGAGAGAGAGAGAGAGAGAGAGAGAGAGAGAGAGAGAGAGAGAGAGAGAGAGAGAGAGAGAGAGAGAATGTACACTTACATTCATGACGTGATATATTTTTCGAATGGGGGGGGGGGGGGGGGAGGGGGGGGGGGGGGGGGGGAGAGGCCAGCGCGTAGTGCTCACCGCGTGTACCAGCAACATCTGGCGTTCCCCAAGGTGGTGGTCATCCAACTAGGTATCTTAACCAGACTCAGTATTTCTTGTCTTCTCTGACCAGGCGGGAGACACTGGTCGCATTGCAAGGCATACCTATGACAGGGAAATTCCTCCTTTTCCTTCTTTCCACTAAAGTATTTCTTTCGTTACATCAAATTTCCCCCCCACTTCCAGCAGGAAACTCCATCAGAGAACCTTCCCCCTAGCAAGGAATAAAACAATTCCCTCTTCAAACCCTTTCCCTTAACGAGAAGAAAGTTCTAAAAAAAAAGAATTTTTTTTTTTTTTTCTGTAAGAGAGAAAAAATTCTGTGCCTAAAGTTGGATATGTGATGGCGAAGCTGGTGGTGGGGGTACATCACTGGATCAAGTGACGACCATTAGGAGCTGACACACCTCCCTAATGACCATCTGCCTCACAGTATTGTTGACCGATCCATCCGGGCACCTTGGTCTTAAAAAAGGATTAGCTAAGTTTCCCGTCACATGATCTTCCGTTTTCTTCATTGACAATGTTTAAGGTCAGAGATTCGCATAGCAGTAAAAATAACCCTTGTTTCTCAACAGCCCACCTCTTATCTTCAGTTGTTCTTGTAGGTAAGTGAAACACGATGAACGGGGAAGAATTCAAAAGGTTGGCTACAAATATGTGCGGAATATTAAACACATGAGAACTACGAACATATATATAAACTTCTATGGAAGTGTGTACTTTGTTAAATAGCGTCCTAGCTACGTCTCTTCGTTCTATAACAAGTGACTTATATTCCTTTCTTGTGTCTTCCCTGATGATGTGATTATTATACGAGATTGCACTTGGTAACTTATTGTTTCATTTCCCCTTAGACTCATAGGAATATACTTGATCACGCGCTCGACTGTGATTCTTTCCATATATATATATATATATATATATATATATATATATATATATATATATATATATATATATATATATGGAACACTTTTAAGAACATAATACGATTTTAGAAAAAAACGAACATTTATAATGGTAAATTTCGCTAAGGCTTAACTGTAGATGAGACGTTTATATGACAGAATTTATGTTATCATTTCCCTACAGAAATTCTACAGGATGCCATGTCTTTCAAGAATACACATCAATGTTCTTTATCAAAGGAGTAATGCTAATGACCCCTTCTGATCTACGATAATTACCCAATGTAATTTGTAACCACGAAGCAATTTGATCCACCATCACTACCCACTTTAATCCATGCTATAAACATTTATGCTCTCTTACCAGTCACAAACCTCCAATAATTTAGTAATATTTACGATGTTTTTCAATCTAATTTTTCCCTAAAAAACAAAAAAAATTGATCGAACACTTACGAACTAATGATATATCTGACTTCAGCAAGACTCCTTCCAGTACTGAATTCAAATGAAATTTCCCCCTTACCAACTCTCCTAGCAACGAAAATTCAAACGTTTCAAGAGAACATAATATGGTATAGCAGCCTATTGATGATGAACCTTATGGAATACCCAGGCCAGTTAACATCGTACAGGAAGGGTTAATATGAGTGTCTGGGGGGGATTCTGATGGTAAATTTGAAATGCCCTGAGAACAAAAGAGAAACGGTATCCAAATGATCTCTCTCTCTCTCTCTCTCAAAACTCAACCATCAATAACTGTCAATATTCACAGATGCGAAAAGTGTCATAGTTTGATGGTAACGGCCTCTAACGACTCCGGAAGTCAGAGGGCCTAAACCACAGCAGACCAACGACTGACTAGTTCTCTACCTTGTACTGGCCACTGGTCCTAGTGTCGTCTGCAAGTGGATGGACAGAGAAGAAATATGTGCAATGTTAATCTTAACAGTTACTTACTGTTGAATGGCTGGGATTCGTACCATTCTATTGTTAAAATATTAATAATTATAATAATAATAATAATAATAATAATAATAATAATAATAATAATAATAATGTACTGGCGTTCTTGGTTAGAACTAAATACGTTATTGGGTTCGATCGTTTAATTTAAGAATTTACAGGTTCATAAACTCGTCCCAGAAAAATTATAGGACATGCCTAGTGCGTTATTGGATTTAATGGTTCTCGAATGCTATAGGCTGTTTAAAATCATTGTAAGTACTTTATCTAATCACTTGTACAGACGGGTATGTAATAGCCTTGTTGACTATCTACTTCTGAATGATCGTCAAGTCAGAAATCGCATGTAGATCGTATTCTAAGTTTAACTGTTGTAAGAACTTATATAATTAATAAAGACATTTAATCGGCTGCAAATAAATATATCTTTTATACATGAGAATTACATTTACTTAAGGTATGCTAAAATCTTAAAAGCTATCGCAAAAATAATAAATTTACGTAAGAATCTTATTTTCTATGTAATAACTGAAGATCTACCAGCAACCATCTTTGTGTTTATATTAACCATCTTGGTGTTTATATTCCTCTATAAGGCATCTGTCCGACGAAGTATCTATCGTCCTCTCGCTCGTTGGCACATTTCTTATTGACTAATGCGATATGTGATGTACACAAACAGGAGGAAAAAGAAAACGAGTTGAATCGCCTGGTTCACCGATATTAAGAGAGTTTGATAAGACAAGATTAAGCACTCCTGTACGGCAAATTAATAATGTAACAAGAATAAATAATATAACAAGAATATAAAGCTTAAGGTAAATAATCTACAGTGTTCAAGAGAATACATAAATAGAACATAAAAT
This sequence comes from Panulirus ornatus, assembly GCF_036320965.1. Lineage (NCBI taxonomy): Eukaryota > Metazoa > Arthropoda > Malacostraca > Decapoda > Palinuridae > Panulirus > Panulirus ornatus. Next base: position 14,448,933 of record NC_092255.1, read on the forward strand.
CAATAAATGGTTAATAATGTTGAACTACATAAAATTCTTTTTTTCATATTATAACCGAACACTGAGGAACTGATAACAAAAACTGTCATAAAGAAGAAATAGATCTCCACAGCAAAGTGTGTGTGTGTGTGTGTGTTAACCTCGAACCAAGGACACCAATTTGCAAGAGTCTCCCCTTACAGGAGTTTGGGTATCATGCCAGTAATTACATCTTCGCTAACAATGTCCTAAGTGAATAATAAATTCTCTCGAGTAATAATCTACAGCACTTCATTATTATCTTTATAACGACCATCAATTTTCATGTTTTTTTTAATAATGTACATGACACACAGAAAACGAATTATTATTTTTTTTTCAATGTACATGACACAGAAAACGAATTCCTCTTGACATGATTATATATGAAGGCGGTTCTGTTTTCGCCTGACGCTAACAATTTATTTATCCTCATATTTCAGCTTTGATTAACATTTTTTCTTTTCCCCCCTAATGTTTTCCAGTACCGAAATATCCCACGGGTCGTCACGCAATCCACGGATAAATTAATGATTCTAATGGGTGTCTTAAATAAAAAATTTAAGAGACGACCAGCGTGATTTTTTTTCACTGGTGAAGTGGGCGAGGGATGGAACACCCCCTTACCCCAACCGGTCGCTCCTATCCCATTCTCCGTCCCTACCGTCCACGCTCAAGTCGCCTATTCCTCCCCCCCTGTCCATATTCCAGTCCCCCTAACGTGAACACCCTAGTCCTTTTCGTCCCCTGTCCACACTCCCAATCCCTTGTCCACACCCAAGTCCTTTGCCCTGGTCCACGTCCCATCCTTGTTCCATTCCCTCCCCAAGCCTTAAAAGCAACCCATTTCCCGCCCTACATGTATAAAGCCAGACTATTGACGTATCAAAAGTTTGGGAAGCTGTTGTGCCGACCAGAGGAGAGGGTGGAACAAATGGAGTTTGAATATGTATGGAAGTAGATCGTGTTCATTTAAAAAAAAAAAAAAAAAAAATAATGGAAAAGAATCCGGTTCTAATAATTCTTATTTTCTTAAAGTAAACGTTTTGTGAAACGTCTTTTTAGGATAATATACATACAAATTCGTCAAGGATTTTCAAGAAACTGGCCATTAGACAACAATGCAACGAGGAAAAATATGACTGACAATTCAATTTCACGGTAAACTTGCATAGTTTTCTTTACCTGGAAGTCGCGAGCAACCCAGTCACTTCTAAAAGCATTTCAAATCATAACACGAATAGTCACGGTCCTTAGACCTATCTGAAATAAAGATAAATGAAAGACATACCTGAAAGGGACATTAGACAAATCTTTAAGAGAATAACCATGGATATCAAAAGCCTAAAAGCATAACAATTTTAACCAATCACATTGATCAGAATGGCGAACACACATACTCTTGCTTTATATGGAGGCTCTCTGCATTATATATATATATATATATATATATATATATATATATATATATATATATATATATATATATAATGTTAGGCTTGGTAGCTACATCTATATCAGGTTTGATAACATCAGGTTGGTGGGGTAGATTTGGTTAGACCAGGTTGTTAAATTCAAGGTTTACGAGGTATTTAGATTAAGTGTTTAAGCTAGGCTTGGTAGGGTTAAGTTAGGTTTGGGTGGGAGTGGTTAGATATGAAGGATAGCAGGTGGCTATGGTAGGTAAAGCTACGTTTAACTTAGATGGTTAGGTTAGGTTAGGATGGAAATAAGAAGAAAAAGGGAAAAATATAATGAACAGGAGCCTAAAAAAAGAAAAAAAAAATACAAGGCCTATTTTCACTAAGAGAACTGTATAACATGTTGACAGGTACCTGATATGCCTCCAGGTTAGACCTGTGACCTGTGGATAAGTGCTTCAGGTATACTTGATGTGCTGTAACCTGTTGACAGGTACTTGTTATCTGATGTGCTGTGACCTGTCGACATTTATCTCAGGTACCTGATGTGTTGTGACCTGTCGACAGGTACCTCAGGTACCTGGTGCGCTCCCAGGTTAGTTAGTGACCTGTCGACAGGTACATCAGGTAACTGGTGTGCTCCCAGGTCATCACTGTGACTGTCGACAGTTACCTCAGGTACCTGATGTGTTATGACCTGTCGACAGGTACCTCAGGTACCTGGTGAGCTCCCAGGTCAGTTAGTGACCTGTCGACAGGTACCTCAGGTACCTGGTGCGCTCCCAGGTTAGTTAGTGACCTGTCGACAGGTACCTCAGGTACCTGGTGCGCTCCCAGGTTAGTTAGTGACCTGTCGACAGGTACCTCAGGTACCTGATGTGTTGTGACCTGTCGACAGGTACCTCAGGTACCTGGTGCGCTCCCAGGTTAGTTAGTGACCTGTCGACAGGTACCTCAGGTACCTGGTGCGCTCCCAGGTTAGTTAGTGACCTGTCGACAGGTACCTCAGGTACCTGGTGCGCTCCCAGGTTAGTTAGTGACCTGTCGACAGGTACCTCAGGTACCTGGTGCGCTCCCAGGTTAGTTAGTGACCTGTCGACAGGTACCTCAGGTACCTGGTGCGCTCCCAGGTTAGTTAGTGACCTGTCGACAGGTACCTCAGGTACCTGGTGCGCTCCCAGGTTAGTTAGTGACCTGTCGACAGGTACCTCAGGTACCTGGTGCGCTCCCAGGTTAGTTAGTGACCTGTCGACAGGTACCTCAGGTACCTGGTGCGCTCCCAGGTTAGTTAGTGACCTGTCGACAGGTACCTCAGGTACCTGGTGCGCTCCCAGGTTAGTTAGTGACCTGTCGACAGGTACCTCAGGTACCTGGTGCGCTCCCAGGTTAGTTAGTGACCTGTCGACAGGTACCTCAGGTACCTGGTGCGCTCCCAGGTTAGTTAGTGACCTGTCGACAGGTACCTCAGGTACCTGGTGCGCTCCCAGGTTAGTTAGTGACCTGTCGACAGGTACCTCAGGTACCTGGTGCGCTCCCAGGTTAGTTAGTGACCTGTCGACAGGTACCTCAGGTACCTGGTGCGCTCCCAGGTTAGTTAGTGACCTGTCGACAGGTACCTCAGGTACCTGGTGCGCTCCCAGGTTAGTTAGTGACCTGTCGACAGGTACCTCAGGTACCTGATGTGTTGTGACCTGTCGACAGGTACCTCAGGTACCTGGTGCGCTCCCAGGTTAGTTAGTGACCTGTCGACAGGTACCTCAGGTACCTGGTGCGCTCCCAGGTTAGTTAGTGACCTGTCGACAGGTACCTCAGGTACCTGGTGCGCTCCCAGGTTAGTTAGTGACCTGTCGACAGGTACCTCAGGTACCTGGTGCGCTCCCAGGTTAGTTAGTGACCTGTCGACAGGTACCTCAGGTACCTGGTGCGCTCCCAGGTTAGTTAGTGACCTGTCGACAGGTACCTCAGGTACCTGGTGCGCTCCCAGGTTAGTTAGTGACCTGTCGACAGGTACCTCAGGTACCTGATGTGTTGTGACCTGTCGACAGGTACCTCAGGTACCTGGTGCGCTCCCAGGTTAGTTAGTGACCTGTCGACAGGTACCTCAGGTACCTGGTGCGCTCCCAGGTTAGTTAGTGACCTGTCGACAGGTACCTCAGGTACCTGGTGCGCTCCCAGGTTAGTTAGTGACCTGTCGACAGGTACCTCAGGTACCTGGTGCGCTCCCAGGTTAGTTAGTGACCTGTCGACAGGTACCTCAGGTACCTGGTGCGCTCCCAGGTTAGTTAGTGACCTGTCGACAGGTACCTCAGGTACCTGGTGCGCTCCCAGGTTAGTTAGTGACCTGTCGACAGGTACCTCAGGTACCTGGTGCGCTCCCAGGTTAGTTAGTGACCTGTCGACAGGTACCTCAGGTACCTGGTGCGCTCCCAGGTTAGTTAGTGACCTGTCGACAGGTACCTCAGGTACCTGGTGCGCTCCCAGGTTAGTTAGTGACCTGTCGACAGGTACCTCAGGTACCTGATGTGTTGTGACCTGTCGACAGGTACCTCAGGTACCTGGTGCGCTCCCAGGTTAGTTAGTGACCTGTCGACAGGTACCTCAGGTACCTGGTGCGCTCCCAGGTTAGTTAGTGACCTGTCGACAGGTACCTCAGGTACCTGGTGCGCTCCCAGGTTAGTTAGTGACCTGTCGACAGGTACCTCAGGTACCTGGTGCGCTCCCAGGTTAGTTAGTGACCTGTCGACAGGTACCTCAGGTACCTGGTGCGCTCCCAGGTTAGTTAGTGACCTGTCGACAGGTACCTCAGGTACCTGGTGCGCTCCCAGGTTAGTTAGTGACCTGTCGACAGGTACCTCAGGTACCTGGTGCGCTCCCAGGTTAGTTAGTGACCTGTCGACAGGTACCTCAGGTACCTGGTGCGCTCCCAGGTTAGTTAGTGACCTGTCGACAGGTACCTCAGGTACCTGGTGCGCTCCCAGGTTAGTTAGTGACCTGTCGACAGGTACCTCAGGTACCTGGTGCGCTCCCAGGTTAGTTAGTGACCTGTCGACAGGTACCTCAGGTACCTGGTGCGCTCCCAGGTTAGTTAGTGACCTGTCGACAGGTACCTCAGGTACCTGGTGCGCTCCCAGGTTAGTTAGTGACCTGTCGACAGGTACCTCAGGTACCTGGTGCGCTCCCAGGTTAGTTAGTGACCTGTCGACAGGTACCTCAGGTACCTGGTGCGCTCCCAGGTTAGTTAGTGACCTGTCGACAGGTACCTCAGGTACCTGATGTGTTGTGACCTGTCGACAGGTACCTCAGGTACCTGGTGCGCTCCCAGGTTAGTTAGTGACCTGTCGACAGGTACCTCAGGTACCTGGTGCGCTCCCAGGTTAGTTAGTGACCTGTCGACAGGTACCTCAGGTACCTGGTGCGCTCCCAGGTTAGTTAGTGACCTGTCGACAGGTACCTCAGGTACCTGGTGCGCTCCCAGGTTAGTTAGTGACCTGTCGACAGGTACCTCAGGTACCTGGTGCGCTCCCAGGTTAGTTAGTGACCTGTCGACAGGTACCTCAGGTACCTGGTGTGTTGTGACCTGTCGACAGGTACCTCAGGTACCTGGTGCGCTCCCAGGTTAGTTAGTGACCTGTCGACAGGTACCTCAGGTACCTGGTGCGCTCCCAGGTTAGTTAGTGACCTGTCGACAGGTACCTCAGGTACCTGATGTGTTGTGACCTGTCGACAGGTACCTCAGGTACCTGGTGCGCTCCCAGGTTAGTTAGTGACCTGTCGACAGGTACCTCAGGTACCTGGTGCGCTCCCAGGTTAGTTAGTGACCTGTCGACAGGTACCTCAGGTACCTGGTGCGCTCCCAGGTTAGTTAGTGACCTGTCGACAGGTACCTCAGGTACCTGATGTGTTGTGACCTGTCGACAGGTACCTCAGGTACCTGGTGCGCTCCCAGGTTAGTTAGTGACCTGTCGACAGGTACCTCAGGTACCTGGTGCGCTCCCAGGTTAGTTAGTGACCTGTCGACAGGTACCTCAGGTACCTGGTGCGCTCCCAGGTTAGTTAGTGACCTGTCGACAGGTACCTCAGGTACCTGGTGCGCTCCCAGGTTAGTTAGTGACCTGTCGACAGGTACCTCAGGTACCTGATGTGTTGTGACCTGTCGACAGGTACCTCAGGTACCTGGTGCGCTCCCAGGTTAGTTAGTGACCTGTCGACAGGTACCTCAGGTACCTGGTGCGCTCCCAGGTTAGTTAGTGACCTGTCGACAGGTACCTCAGGTACCTGGTGCGCTCCCAGGTTAGTTAGTGACCTGTCGACAGGTACCTCAGGTACCTGGTGCGCTCCCAGGTTAGTTAGTGACCTGTCGACAGGTACCTCAGGTACCTGGTGCGCTCCCAGGTTAGTTAGTGACCTGTCGACAGGTACCTCAGGTACCTGGTGCGCTCCCAGGTTAGTTAGTGACCTGTCGACAGGTACCTCAGGTACCTGGTGCGCTCCCAGGTTAGTTAGTGACCTGTCGACAGGTACCTCAGGTACCTGGTGCGCTCCCAGGTTAGTTAGTGACAACACACACACACACACACGACACCTATATAATATCCAGGAAGACCTAACACACACACACACACACACACACACACACACACGACACCTATATAATATCCAGGAAGACCTAACACACACACACACACCACACACACACACACACACACACACACACGACACCTATATAATATCCAGGAAGACCTAACACACACACACACACGACACCTATATAATATCCAGGAAGACCTAACACACACACACACACACACACACACACACACACACACACACACACACACACACACACACACACACAGACACACAGACAACAAACTACTAAACGACCAGGATTAAACAGGGAATCTTTCCTCCCAGTCTGGTCCTCAAGACACATCTCTTACTAAGTGGTAAAAAAAAGAAAAGAAAAAGAAAAAGAAAAGAAAAGGAAGATCAGCGTTCACAGAGGAGGATGACAAGACGTAATAACTCACAGAACAACAGCAGGCACCACCTGTGGTCTTTTCCCTCACATCATCACCACCTTCGTCTTCCTCTCCCTTGTCCTCTTTCCTCCTCTCGTTCCTCCTTCGCTCCTCCGACAAGAAGGGCTCCCGCTCCCTCAACTGACCTTGGTCGTCGTCCTCGTGTTTCTCGAAGTCCGTCGACGTCGACTCCGGCACGGCCAAGGGAGGCGTTGGCGATGGGGTGCTCGGGGGCTGGGGTGCGTGTGTGTGTGTGTGTGTGGGTGTGTGTGGGGGTGTGTTAGTCAGCAGGAGCAGAGTTAGTGGAGGAGGTTGGTGGGGGGAGAGAAGGCGAGAGTTATTAGTAGTTAGAAAGGTTAGTGACTGTTAGATGATGAACGTGCAAGGATGAAGGGGAGGTGGGTGGTTGGCAGCAGCGCTAAGGTGAGGAGACATTCGAGAGAGAACACTGTTTTCTTGGTCAAGATTCTCTCTCTCTGCTGAAGAAGAGCCGAGGTGTTGGTAAGTGATTAAAACTCTATGATTGAGGTGGAGGAGGAGTGGTGTTCACTGGTCAACGTCTCTTAAAGTCTATGCATGACTGTATTGTTGGGGTTAGGTGAGGTTAGGTGTTGATATAAAGCCACGCTAGATACCAAGTCTAACTTACCGACAGAAGGCGTTTAGAGGAACGTTGGTTCGTATCCTCCCTCAGGAAGGTGGTACGGTCTTTGGTCAAGATGGTAAGGTCCTTGATCACGACGGTACCGTCTTTGATCACGACGGTACCGTCTTTGATCACGACGGTACCGTCTTTGATCACGACGGTACCGTCTTTGATCACGACGGTACGGTCTTTGATCACGACGGTACCGTCTTTGATCACGACGGTACCGTCCTTGATCACGACGGTACCATCTTTGATCACGACGGTACCGTCCTTGATCACGACGGTACCGTCTTTGATCACGACGGTACGATCCTTGATCACGACGGTACGATCCTTGATCACGACGGTACGGTCCTTGATCACGACGGTACGGTCTTTGATCACGACGGTACAACACTTAGGTATTGTGGTGTACGTAACCTTTGACTTGACCCGTCCAATACTACACCATCATAGCCAAGCGTCGTACCGTCGTGTTCAACGATCGTACCGTTGTGCTCAAGAGTCCTACCTACCGTCGTGCTCAAAGGGTCGCTCCGTCGAGCTTAAGGATCGAACAACCAATCATAAGGGGTCACCCAAGTCAAGAGCACTGGACACTGCCACAAGCCACCGACACTACATTACGTAACACTCTTCCTCACTGTCAATAAATCCATATCTTGACCTTAAATCATCCCTATACTCAAAGGCCTGTCGCCCCTCTTACCTACAAAGCTACCCCTCCTTGGCCTGACAAAACACATTGTCGAGAGCCGACACACATCAATGACCCTCAGTCCCTCACTCCTGCACAGGCCTGGCACTAAGGTAGTCTACCAGATCAAAAGTTCAACCAACGCTCCCTCCCTCTCCTTCCCTACACACCCATTATCTTCCAGCGCCTCCGCTTACCTTCACAGACTGCACGGCGCGCGTTTTTCTGACCCTCCTGCACGTGGCGGTTCGGTACAGCTTCCTGACGAAGACGAACAGGGATTTGAGGAGGCGGGTGAAGAGCTTGCCGAAGTCGGCCATCAGGATGAGGAAGATGGGGATGCCAAGGATGGCGTAGACGATGGTGAGGGCCTTGCCTGCGTTGGTCCGCGGGGAGATGTGCCCGTAACCTGAAGGCGAACAACAAGGGTCAATGGTATGTTAAACACAGGATGAAGCTGAAGAACAGAAGACCATAATCTATCACGATAGATTATGGTCTTCTGTTCTTCATATATATATATATATATATATATATATATATATATATATATATATATATATATATACATATATATATACATAATCCCTGGGAATAGGGGAGAAAGAATACTTCCCACGTATTCCCTGCGTGTCGTAGAAGGCGACTAAAAGGAGAGGGAGCGGGGGGCTGGAAATCCTCCCCTCTCGTTTTTTTTTTTTTTGTTTATTTTTCTAAAAGAAGGAACAGAGAAGGGGGCCAGGTGAGGATACTCCCTCAAAGGCCCAGTCCTCTGTTCTTAATGCTACCTCGCTAACGCGGGAAATGGCGAATAGTATGAAAGAAATATATATATATATATATATATATATATATATATATATATATATATATATATATATATATATAGAGAGAGAGAGAGAGAGAGAGAGAGAGAGAGAGAGAGAGAGAGAGAGAGAGAGAGTCATATAATGGTGTTAGCTGAAAACTGAGACATATACACGTCACTATACATTGGCAAAGGTGAAATAACATTGATACAAGATTTCTATTACACCCTAGCAACATATTGGCGTCAATACAACCAGTACATACTACAGTAAAGTAAATCAGAAAATATAAAATTGGGGAGAAAAAAAAAAGATGAATCGTAGGGAAGACATGTTATCTATCCATTTCACAAAACTGTCCTCCATTTCCACATGTATCACCACTAAATCGATTTACTTAGACAAAATCAAACTTTCAGAACAAATGTGACAATATAGAGTTCATCCTTTCTTAAAGAAAATGTATTGAAGATCAGACCAACAAATACTTAATTTCTACAAATTTCTTATTAATTATAATGAAATTTGTTTATTTCTACATATTTCTTATTAATTATAATGAAATAAGTTGTATATCATTAATATAACGCAATGAACTCGTCCGCTCGACAAAACTGAAACAGGCTTACGTATCTTTTCATATAGAAAACGGTACCTCTTGCAATTGCCCAGTGTTAAAACTTTTTTGTGGGGCGAGTATATTACCGAATTTTCCTCTGAATACGATGAAGTTATGACAAAAGTTATAACAAAGTTATAACAAAACTACATTTAGGGTCATAGATACCATGTTATCGGGCAACAACGAATATTAGGGGTCAAAATGACTCCGTATAGGTCAAAGGTTTCAATAAACTTGGGATCAATATTATTCAAGAGAGAACACATCTCTTTCCAGTGATACAAAGTAGGATGGGGTAACTAAAGAAAAAAAATATATTACTGTATTTTACACGAATAAAAATTCGTCACCATTTTCTACGTAGCATAAACGAGACAATTACATAGTTTTACGTTCACTAAATATTTTTCTATTCTCGTCTTTCATGACTTTGGCTAACTGTATTCATCTTTTCTTTTCACTGTAGCGAACGGGTACGAACAATGGCCATATGCGTAGTGAGAGAGAGATACATTATGTCACAGTTATCCTTAACACGTGACGGTATTCAAGATTTCTTTATATCTTTTTTTTTTTTTCGGTTGGTGGATGTAGCAGCTTGTTATCAACGGCCTTAATGACCCGGGTAGTTGATACGCTTAAAGCTTAACCACCAACCAATCAGTATGTGAAGTTCTTCTTGAAGAGTATGTTTGCCATTGAAAAATGATATGGCTTGTGGTATACATGTATGAATATGTGCGCGCTACGCATATATACCAACACAATACAAAACAAATCATACGATACAGATCGTATATATATATATATATATATATATATATATATATATATATATATATATATATATATATATACACGAATACTGTGCATATGAGTGCGCACTTCCATATAATATACAAACCTCCAACATACAGGATCGAACCCGGGACCCCTGCTTGGCAAGCGGGAGCACAATTGATAGGCTATGATCGCCCCTAAGAGCTTAATAACTATTCGAATAATATATATATATATATATATATATATATATATATATATATATATATATATATATATCCTAAAGGAAGGCATATATACGAAAAGAACATTGGAAATACTTACATCAGTATAGACTATGTGGTCACCTTTCACTGAGTCCCTTTCATTAGCTGATGAGGACAACATGCATTACTTTCCTCACAACAGCGAGAACCTGAGCGAGTTCACTAACCAATGGAGGTGGTGACGGTGAGCATGTACACAAAGCTGTTCATGAAGCCCCAGTCAACTGGCTCCTCCACTTCCTCGGGTTCAAAGCCCTGGAGCACGGCCGACTCCACGTTCACCTTCCTGAGTGTCTCCTGGGCCAAAGCCTTCCAGTCTTCCTCCTGGAGGTCGGAGGCGGCAGACCACAGCTCATCCACGGCACTCTTTTCCAGCAGGAGGACCTGATTTTTAACATCCTGCGCGCTTGAATCTCCAGCGGTGGCGAGTCCCCCCTCATAACCGTTTTCTGTGATACTCAGCGAGACGCCACAGGCCAAACAGAAGAAGCAACACAACATAAGTGAGGCAGCGCAGTGCGCTACCTCCTGCCGGATGAGCTGAATCGTTTCATGATGGTCATAAGAGAAAGACTTCCAAGCACTGGAAAAGATACTCTGGCAGGCAGCCCACAGTGGGTTCTGTGCTGCCTGGTACTGTTTCCCTCCTGATCTTACGTCTGTCATGGTTAGTCTAGTAGTGTCTTCTTATGCTTTTCCTTACCAAAAGGTCTCAAATATATTCCTGTAATATCAATGTTCTGTCGATTGGTTTCGGAAGATGTAATCCACTACGTGGTAGAGTGTTTAGCGTGGCTGACCATCAACCTCACACACAAGCCAGCCCAGTTTCGAATCCTGGGTTCAGATGGTGGCCCATATCCAACTCAGATGTTCACCTTCCCCTCGGGGCTTGTCGGTAAAACAGGTACCTGTTTTAGGTGGTCACACACACACACACACACACACACACACACATATATATATATATATATATATATATATATATATATATATATATATATATATATATATATAATATCCCTGAGGATAGGGGAGAAAGAATACTTCCCACGTGTTCCCTGCGTGTCGTAGAAGGCGACTAAAAGGGGAGGGAGCGGGGGGGCTGGAAATCCTCCCCTCTCACCATTTTTTCTTTTTTCAATTTTCCAAAAGAAGAAACAGAGAAGGGGGCTAGGTGAGGATATTCCCTCAAAGGCCCAGTCCTCTGTTCTTAACGCTACCTCGCTAATGCGGGAAATGGCGAATAGTATGAAAGAAAGAAAGATATATGAAATGGTCAGAATCAGGGCATCCACTTGCCTGCGACGTTTCCAGCACCATAAAATATATTCACAGCACTACGTCGAAAACACAGAGACCTACATACTCTTCACTACATGTTTAACCAAGCAGACAACCGGACGTTTAAGGAACGTCACATCAAACAGGAAAGCAAACCCGTGTTGAGCAACTTTAAATGCAGCGTCTAACCTAAAATGATGTTCGAAAATAGACAGAAAATATCTGCTGTCTCCTTTGAGACAGACATCCATAAAATATATCAAAACGAAAAGCAATACTTAAGTTTCCCCTTCGAAAATACTTTCTCACTTATGCTCATCAACAAAGTAATAAAGGCGAAGGAGAAGTGTGTACACACAGCTGTTTAGCAGACCATAATGTTTGCATTTATTCACCCAGTGATAGCAATTTTCAAATAAAGCTTTCGTAGCATAAATTTGAATACTGAGACCTGCCTGTATTGCTCTCGACATGTAAACTGCTGTAAAAAAACCCGAATCACAGAGGCGTTGTCATCCCCCAACTCAAAGGAAATGATTTTGTGGTGAACTGAAGCAGATCTTGGAGGAAATATATCTTCACGTGAGAAGGGAGATGATAATATTGTTGAAACGAGATGTACAATCATATTTGTTTCCGAAGTTTTGCGCTTCAATTTTCCTTTCGAAAGTATGCGATTACGTTTTCCATTTGCCAACAACACCAGCTGAAAGCGAGGGTTATTGCACGGCCCATTTTCTCTTTACACAAACTTAAATAAATAACGGTTTATATGATATTCTTTTTCTCAAAGTCCTATGCTAAAATGTAAAATAATCTTATAAGGTTATTTTTGAAAATAGATGCGTCTAACAATCAGGGGTCAAAAAATACCTGTAATTCATTAATTTTGTCATCTTTATCTAGTCAAGATTTTGAAAGGCTCTCTCTCTCTCTCATATATATATATATATATATATATATATATATATATATATATATATATATATATATATATATATATATGGTTCCAACAATGTTGTATGGTTGCGAGGCGTGGGCTATGGATAGAGTTGTGCGCAGGAGGATGGATGTGCTGGAAATGAGATGTTTGAGGACAATGTGTGGTGTGAGGTGGTTTGATCGAGTAAGTAATGTAAGGGTAAGAGAGATGTGGAAATAAAAAGAGCGTGGTTGAGAGAGCAGCAGAGGGTGTTTTGAAATGGTTTGGGCACATGGAAAGAATGAGTGAGGAAAGATTGACCAAGAGGATATATGTGTCGGAGGTGGAGGGAACGAGGAGAAGTGGAGGTGGAAAGATGGAGTGAAAAAGATTTTGAGTGATCGGGGCCTGAACATGCAGGAGGGTGAAAGGTGGGCAAGGAATAGAGTGAATTGGATCGATGTGGTATACCGGGGTTGACGTGCTGTCAGTGGATTGAATCAGGGCATGTGAAGCGTCTGGGGTAAACCATGGAAAGCTGTGTGGGGCCTGGATGTGGAAAGGGAGCTGTGGTTTCGGGCATTATTGCATGACAGCTAGAGACTGAGTGTGAACGAATGAGGCCTTTGTTGTCTTTTCCTAGCGCTACCACGCACACATGAGGGGGGAGGGGGATGGTATTCCATGTGTGGCGAGGTGGCGATGAGAATGAATAAAGGCAGACAGTGTGAATTGTGTGTATGGGTATATATGTATGTGTCTGTGTGTGTATATATATGTGTACATTGAGATGTATAGGCATGTATATTTGCGTGTGTGGACGTGTGTGTATATACATGTGTATGGGGGTGGGTTGGGCCATTTCTTTCGTCTGTTTCCTTGCGCTACCTCGCAAACGCGGGACACAGCGACAAAGCAAAATAAAAAAATATAAATATAAATATATATATATATATATATATATATATATATATATATATATATATATATATATATATATATATATATAAAGTGCATATGAACGCGCACCATCATATACTGATGTTGAATTCCGTAATAACCTTGGTAGTTGATAAACCTAACTACCCAGTCAACCAATCAGACCGATTTCAGAACAGAAAATGGGTAATGGTTGGATGCTCTAGATAGAAGAAATCATCCACTGATTTTGAAGACTAAACAAAACTGAACATCTTTTTTTTTGTAAGTTTTATTTCCTGATATATAATACGAATTTTACTAATCGTAGTTACGAAAAGTTTATACGAACAAGAGAAGTTCCAAGATCATATAGTCACACATGGGCCGACCCGTGCCAATAATGGCACTCCGAGAACACACATCCGACCTGTGCCAATAATGGCACTCCGAGAACACACACCCGACCTGTGCCAATAATGGCACCACGAGAACACACATCCGACCTGTGCCAATAATGGCACTCCGAGAACACACACACGACCTGTGCCAATAATGGCACCACGAGAACACACACCCGACCTGTGCCAATAATGGCACTCCGAGAACACACACACGACCTGTGCCAATAATGGCACTCCGAGAACACACACACAACCTGTGCCAATAATGGCACTCCGAGAACACACATCCGACCTGTGCCAATAATGGCACTCCGAGAACACACATCCGACCTGTGCCAATAATGGCACTCCGAGAACACACACCCGACCTGTGCCAATAATGGCACTCCGAGAACACACACCCGACCTGTGCCAATAATGGCACCACGAGAACACACACACGACCTGTGCCAATAATGGCACCACGAGAACACACACCCGACCTGTGCCAATAATGGCACCACGAGAACACACACGACCTGTGCCAATAATGGCACTCCGAGAACACACACACAACCTGTGCCAATAATGGCACCACGAGAACACACATCCGACCTGTGCCAATAATGGCACCATGAGAACACACACCCGACCTGTGCCAATAATGGCACCACGAGAACACACACCCGACCTGTGCCAATAATGGCACCATGAGAACACACACCCGACCTGTGCCAATAATGGCACCACGAGAACACACACCCGACCTGTGCCAATAATGGCACCATGAGAACACACACCCGACCTGTGCCAATAATGGCACCATGAGAACACACACCCGACCTGTGCCGATAATGGCACTCCGAGAACACACACCCGACCTGTGCCAATAATGGCACTCCGAGAACACACACCCGACCTGTGCCAATAATGGCACCACGAGAACACACACACGACCTGTGCCAATAATGGCACCACGAGAACACACACCCGACCTGTGCCAATAATGGCACCACGAGAACACACACGACCTGTGCCAATAATGGCACTCCGAGAACACACACACAACCTGTGCCAATAATGGCACCACGAGAACACACACACGACCTGTGCCAATAATGGCACCACGAGAACACACACCCGACCTGTGCCAATAATGGCACCATGAGAACACACACACGACCTGTGCCAATAATGGCACCATGAGAACACACACACGACCTGTGCCAATAATGGCACTCCGAGAACACACACACGACCTGTGCCAATAATGGTACCCCATGAATTGGCCGTCACAGATAAGCCTAAAGCAGGCTTAGTCTTGAGGAATCACCACACACACACACACACACACACACACACACACACACACACACACACACACACACAGACGCATACACGAGACTTCAAGTCTCCCCCCCCACAATAAAACACAACTAATATTCACAAAGTCGAATGATTAAAGGGGTTTAAGCTTATATTAAGCTAGCCTAAATGTAATCACTTTGTAAATCAAAGTTATGTCAAAAGAAGTGTCAATGATGACGATTCTTATCAAGGTCGATTATAAACTTTACTTCTCAAGGTCGAATACATCTTCTTCTCAGGGTCGATTATATACTTTTCTTCTCAGGGTCGATTGCAAACTTTACTTCTCAGGGTCGATTATACACTTTACATCTCAGGGTCGATTATACACTTAACATCTCAGGGTCGATTATAAACTTTTCTTCTCAGGGTCGATTATAAACTTAACATCTCAGGGTCGATTATAAACTTAACATCTCAGGGTCGATTATACACTTAACATCTCAGGGTCGATTATAAACTTTTCTTCTCAGGGTCGATTATAAACTTAACATCTCAGGGTCGATTATAAACTTAACATCTCAGGGTCGATTATAAACTTTTCTTCTCAGGGTCGATTATAAACTTAACATCTCAGGGTCGATTATAAACTTAACATCTCAGGGTCGATTATAAACTTAACATCTCAGGGTCGATTATAAACTTAACATCTCAGGGTCGATTATAAACTTAACATCTCAGGGTCGATTATAAACTTAACATCTCAGGGTCGATTATAAACTTAACATCTCAGGGTCGATTATAAACTTAACATCTCAGGGTCGATTATAAACTTAACATCTCAGGGTCGATTATAAACTTAACATCTCAGGGTCGATTATAAACTTAACATCTCAGGGTCGATTATAAACTTAACATCTCAGGGTCGATTATAAACTTAACATCTCAGGGTGGATTATAAACTTAACATCTCACGGACGATTATAAACTTAACATCTCAGGGTCGATTATAAACTTAACATCTCAGGGTCGATTATAAACTTAACATCTCAGGGTCGATTATAAACTTAACATCTCAGGGTCGATTATAAACTTAACATCTCAGGGTCGATTATAAACTTAACATCTCAGGGTCGATTATAAACTTAACATCTCAGGGTCGATTATAAACTTAACATCTCAGGGTCGATTATAAACTTAACATCTCAGGGTCGATTATAAACTTAACATCTCAGGGTCGATTACGAACTTATCAAATCATAGTACTGGAGCGAAGTGATCAGAGTTTTGAAGAGGATGAACACTAACGTAAGCATTATAAAATGATGACATATTAGCACCACATTATATCATGGTTGAACTCGTCTGCATTAAACTAGCCAATTCTCCTAATTAATAATACTATCACGACAATCATCATTACTGTTGCTAAGTTCTGGGTATTATTAATGCAACATATACTAATTACTTGAGAGGCTGGTAAGAGAATTATATATATATATATATATATATATATATATATATATATATATATATATATATATATATATATATATATTATCCCTGGGAATAGGGGAGAAAGAATACTTCCCACGTATTCCCTGCGTGTCGTAGAAGGCGACTAAAAGGGAAGGGAGCGGGGGGCTGGAAATCCTCCCCTCTCGTTTTTTTTAATTTTTCAAAAGATGGAACAGAGAAGAGGGCCAGGTGAGCCAGGTGAGGATATTCCCTCAAAGGCCCAGTCCTCTGTTCTTAACGCTACCTCGCTAACTCGGGAAATGGCGAAGTTTGGAAATATATATATATATATATATATATATATATATATATATATATATATATATATATATATATATATATCCCCAAGATATTACAATGCTCGTATGAAGTATGATGTTCTAATAATATCATTCCTACGAACATGTAAAGTGTCGTGTAAGTGAACGTGCTCTATCCGAAACTTATATAATTTATCTTCCCCGTTGTAGTGGGTATAACGTAGATAATTTCAAGCAAGTCTTATGAGTTCAGAGACTGTATATGGTTTATATAACACTCAACAGCGTACTGGTAGTGTATCAGGAACATAAATCCAGTTTCAGTCTGCCTGTGAAGAGAAAGTCCACTTTGTGTGATACTGTTTCACTGAAGTATAGACAAAAACAAATGCCGGTCAGTTCTCGTGTTCCAAACACATGGGTCATATTTCGCGTGTGGCCATATATATATATATATATATATATATATATATATATATATATATATATATATATATATATATATGTGTGGAAATAAAAAGAGCGTGGTTGAGAGAGCAGAAGAGGGTGTTTTGAAATGGTTTGGGCACATGGAGAGAATGAGTGAGGAGAGATTGACCAAGAGGATATATGTGTCGGAGGTGGAGGGAACGAGGAGAAGAGGGAGACCAAATTGGAGGTGGAAAGATGGAGTGAAAAAGATTTTGTGTGATCGGGGCCTGAACATGCAGGAGGGTGAAAGGAGGGCAAGAAATAGAGTGAATTGGAGTCATGTGGTATACAGGGGTTGACGTGCTGTCAGTGGATTGAAGCAAGGCATGTGAAGCGTCTGGGGTAAACCATGGAAAGCTGTGTAGGTATGTATATTTGCGTGTGTGGACGTGTGTATGTACATGTGTATGGGGGGGGGGCCATTTCTTTCGTCTGTTTCCTTGCGCTACCTCGCAAACGCGGGAGACAGCGACAAAGTATAAAAAAAAAAAAAAAAAAAAAAAAAAAAATATATATATATATATATATATATATATATATATATATATATATATATATATACATTTTTCCTCTTGCCGTTCTATGAACAGAAGAATCCAGTGGAATATCAAATTAATACACTACAGGAAACTTTGTTGTACAAGTCCAGGTGAAACAAAATTTTTGTAGGAGTTTTATGAAAAAAAAAAATGCGTTTGTTGCTTGATGGTGGTGGCTATGGGATAACGTAATCTTAACCCTAGATAAGGTATCGTACGCTGTTAGGGAAAGGGATTTCTATAAGTACAAATAGGTTTTCTTTTCCCAGAATCATAATTCCAGTTGTATGTCGTAATTCATAATTTTTCTTATCCCTGAGTTAGTTAGGTAGGGTAGAAAGAATTTTACTTTCGTGTGCCCTGCGTGTCGTAAACGGAACAGACGAAAGAGCCAAGGGAGGAGTGTTCATACTTCCTCGAAGGCTCAGGCTGGGGTGACCCAATTTTTTTTTCTCCTTCGTATTTTTCAATTTCTAATAGAAAATGACGAAAATGGAAAAGAAAACGGGTACTGATAAAAGGACGAAGGGGAAACTAAAGAGACTGTAGTTATCTATGGGCTACAAGTATTCTGGCAATTCAATCTAGAATAGTTCGGTCTTTAAGAACTTTTAAAGTAGTTTTAAACTCATGGAACCAGAGAGAGAGAGAGAGAGAGAGAGAGAGAGAGAGAGAGAGTGTACTCCACGGAGTGAACATTTCCTGTTCGACGGTATATCGTATTCATCTTTATTTCCGTCTATTATTTTTGAACTCAACAGCGGGCAGCTGCGTACTACAAAAATATACAATGTCGTGCCGTGGGTGGAAAACATATAAAAGTAAAATGCACGGGAACATTCACAGAAAGCGCATACATATGCAACGACTCACGTGAAAGAGAATATACGAACAGATGCCTAGATTTCACGTGTGGCGGGGTGGCGACGAGAATGGATGGAGGCAGCAAGTATAGAAATGTACAAGTGTATATATGTATATGTCTGTGTATGTATATGCATGTATACGTTGAAATTTATATGTATGCATATGTGCGTGTGTGGGCGTGTATGTATATACATGTGTATGTGGGTGGGTTGGGCCATTCTTTCGTCTGTTTCCGTGCGCTACCTCGCTAACGCGGGAGACAGCGACTAAGTATAATAAATAAAACATATACAATATAATATAATATTTCTTTCTTTTCTTTCAAACTATTCGCCATTTCCCGCGTCAGCGAGGTAGCGTTATAATAATAATATATATATATATATATATATATATATATATATATATATATATATATATATATATATATATATATATATATATTTATATTTTTTTTATTATACTTTGTCGCTGTCTCCCGCGTTTGCGAGGTAGCGCAGGGAAACAGACGAAAGAAATGGCCCAACCCCCCCCCCCCCATACACATGTATATACATACGTCCACACACGCAAATATACATACCTACACAGCTTTCCATGGTTTACCCCAGACGCTTCACATGCCTTGATTCAATCCACTGACAGCACGTCAACCCCGGTATACCACATCGCTCCAATTCACTCTATTCCTTGCCATACTTTCACCCTCCTGCATGTTCAGGCCCCGATCACACAAAATCTTTTTCACTCCATCTTTCCACCTCCAATTTGGTCTCCCTCTTCTCCTCGTTCCCTCCACCTCCGACACATATATCCTCTTGGTCAATCTTTCCTCACTCATTCTCTCCATGTGCCCAAACCACTTCAAAACACCCTCTTCTGCTCTCTCAACCACGCTCTTTTTATTTCCACACATCTCTCTTACCCTTACGTTACTCACTCGATCAAACCACCTCACACCACACATTGTCCTCAAACATCTCATTTCCAGCACATCCATCCTCCTGCGCACAACTCTATCCATAGCCCACGCCTCGCAACCATACAACATTGTTGGAACCACTATTCCTTCAAACATACCCATTTTTGCTTTCCGAGATAATGTTCTCGACTTCCACACATTCTTCAAGGCTCCCAGAATTTTCGCCCCCTCCCCCACCCTATGATCCACTTCCGCTTCTATGGTTCCATCCGCTGCCAGATCCACTCCCAGATATCTAAAACACTTCACTTCCTCCAGTTTTTCTCCATTCAAACTCACCTCCCAATTGACTTGACCCTCAACCCTACTGTACCTAATAACCTTGCTCTTAATCACATTTACTCTTAACTTTCTTCTTCCACACACTTTACCAAACTCAGTCACCAGCTTCTGCAGTTTCTCACATGAATCAGCCACCAGCGCTGTATCATCAGCGAACAACAACTGACTCACTTCCCAAGCTCTCTCATCCCCAACAGACTTCATACTTGCAGTGGAATTTATTAAAAAAGGGGGTGACTGTATTGTTGACTGGTTGGTAAGGTTATTTAATGTATGTATGACTCATGGTGAGGTGCCTGAGGATTGGCGGAATGAGTGCATAGTGCCATTGTACAAAGGCAAAGGGGATAAGAGTGAGTGCTCAAATTACAGAGGTATAAGTTTGTTGAGTATTCCTGGTAAATTATATGGGAGGGTATTGATTGAGAGGGTGAAGGCATGTACAGAGAATCAGATTGGGGAAGAGCAGTGTGGTTTCAGAAGTGGTAGAGGATGTGTGGATCAGGTGTTTGCTTTGAAGAATGTATGTGAGAAATACTTAGAAAAGCAAATGGATTTGTATGTAGCATTTTTGGATCTGGAGAAGGCATATGATAGAGTTGATAGAGATGCTCTGTGGAAGGTATTAAGAATATATGGTGTGGGAGGCAAGTTGTTAAAAGCAGTGAAATTTTTTTATCGAGGATGTAAGGCATGTGTACGTGTAGGAAGAGAGGAAAGTGATTGGTTCTCAGTGAATGTAGGTTTGCGGCAGGGGTGTGTGATGTCTCCATGGTTGTTTAATTTGTTTATGGATGGGTTTGTTAGGGAGGTGAATGCAAGAGTTTTGGAAAGAGGGGCAAGTATGAAGTCTGTTGGGGATGAGAGAGCTTGGGAAGTGAGTCAGTTGTTGTTCGCTGATGATACAGCGCTGGTGGCTGATTCATGTGAGAAACTGCAGAAGCTGGTGACTGAGTTTGGTAAAGTGTGTGAAAGAAGAAAGTTAAGAGTAAATGTGAATAAGAGCAAGGTTATTAGGTACAGTAGGGTTGAGGGTCAAGTCAATTGGGAGGTAAGTTTGAATGGAGAAAAATTGGAGGAAGTAAAGTGTTTTAGATATCTGGGAGTGGATCTGGCAGCGGATGGAACCATGGAAGCGGAAGTGGATCATAGGGTAGGGGAGGGGGGCGAAAATCCTGGGAGCCTTGAAGAATGTGTGGAAGTCGAGAACATTATCTCGGAAAGCAAAAATGGGTATGTTTGAAGGAATAGTGGTTCCAACAATGTTGTATGGTTGCGAGGCGTGGGCTATGGATAGACTTGTGCGCAGGAGGATGGATGTGCTGGAAATGAGATGTTTGAGGACAATGTGTGGTGTGAGGTGGTTTGATCGAGTAAGTAACGTAAAGGTAAGAGAGATGTGTGGAAATAAAAAGAGCGTGGTTGAGAGGGCAGAAGAGGGTGCTTTGAAATGGTTTGGGCACATGGAGAGAATGAGTGAGGAAAGATTGACCAAGAGGATATATGTGTCGGAGGTGGAGGGAACGAGGAGAAGTGGGAAACCAAATTGGAGGTGGAAAGATGGAGTGAAAAAGATTTTGTGTGATCGGGGCCTGAACATGCAGGAAGGTGAAAGGAGGGCAAGGAATAGAGTGAATTGGATCGATGTGGTATACCGGGGTTGACGTGCTGTCAGTGGATTAAATCAGGGCATGTGAAGCGTCTGGGGTAAACCATGGAAAGCTGTGTAGGTATGTATATTTGCGTGTGTGGACGTATGTATATACATGTGTATGGGGGGGGGGGGTGGGGCCATTTCTTTCGTCTGTTTCCTTGCGCTACCTCGCAAACGCGGGAGACAGCGACAAAGAAAAAAAAAAAAAAAAAAAAAAAAATATATATATATATATATATATATATATATATATATATATATATATATATATATATATATATATATATATGAAAAAATATGTTTAAAAAAAAAAGCCACGAGGGATGGGGTAAGAAATTCTAAAGAGTTCGACGATAAAAGAGACGTTATTATGTGTCCAGGTGAGGGATGCCACGGTCTTGGCCCCAGACCCAACACTTGCTGGGTTTCAATTAATAAGACGGGATACAGGTGGGCTTTTGATGTATGGCACCAGTGGCAGGTGTGAAGGGGGAGCCATCTGTTGGGGCTGTGATGGTGGCGGTGGTGGTGGTGGTATCTGTGGTGGCGGTGGTGATGGTGGTGGCTGTGGTGGTGATGGTGGCTGTGGTGGTGGTGAAGGCTGTGGTGGTGATGGTGGTGGTGGTGATGGCTGTGGTGGTGATGGTGGCTGTGGTGGTGGTGGTAGCTGTAGTGGTGATGGTGGCTGTGGTGGTGGTGGTGGTAGCTGTGGTGGTGATGGTGGCTGTGGTGGTGGTGGTGTTGGTAGCTGTGGTGGTGATGGTGGCTGTGCTGGCTGTGGTGGTGGTGGCTGTGGTGGTGGTGGTGGCTGTGGTGGTGGTGGTGGTGGTAGCTGTGGTGGTGATGGTGGCTGTGGTGGTGGTGGTGTTGGTAGCTGTGGTGGTGATGGTGGCTGTGCTGGCTGTGGTGGTGGTGGCTGTGGTGGTGGTGGTGGCTGTGGTGGTGGTGGTGGTGGTAGCTGTGGTGGTGGTGGTGGCTGTGGTGGTGGTGGTGGCTGTGGTGGTGGTGGTGGCTGTGGTGGTGGTGGTGGCTGTGGTGGTGGTGGTGGCTGTGTTGATGGTGGCTGTGGTGGTGGTGGTGGCTGTGGTGGTGGTGGTGGCTGTGGTGATGGTGGCTGTGGTGGTGGTGGTGGCTGTGGTGGTGGTGGTGGCTGTGGTGGTGGTGGTGGCTGTGGTGGTGGTGGTGGTAGCTGTGGTGGTGATGGTGGCTGTGGTGGTGGTAGTGGCTGTGGTGATGGTGGCTGTGGTGGTGGTGGTGGCTGTGGTGGTGGTGGTGGCTGTGGTGATGGTGGCTGTGGTGGTGGTGGTGGCTGTGGTGGTGGTGGTGGCTGTGGTGATGGTGGCTGTGGTGGTGGTGGTGGCTGTGGTGGTGGTGGTGGCTGTGGTGGTGTTGGTAGCTGTGATGGTGATGGTGGCTGTGGTGGTGGTAGGTATGGTGTTAAGTGTTACGTGTGTGTGTGTGTGTGTGTGTGTGTGTGTGTGTGTGTGTGTGTGGTAGACGGGATGTGTGAGTGTGTGGTGGTAGGTGGAGTATGTTTTTGCAGTGGTGGTGGGTACGGTGTAGTGTGTGGTGATGATTGAAGTGTGTGGTGGCGGGTGGAGGTGTTGTAGTGGTGCATGGATGTGTGTAGTTGTGGGTGGAGGTAGTGTTGGGTGGAAGTGTTGCAGTGGTGGTTGGAGTGTGTGGTTGTGGGTGGAGGTAGTGTTGGGTGGAAGTGTTGCAGTGGTGGTTGGAGTGTGTGTGGTAGTGGGTGGAGGTGGTGTTAGGTGGAAGTGTTGCAGTGGTGGTTGGAGAGTGTGTGGTTGTGGGTGGAGGTAGTGTTGGGTGGAAGTATTGCAGTGGTGGTTGGAGTGTGTGTGGTTGTGGGTGGAGGTAGTGTTGCAGTGGTGGTTGGAGTGTGTGGTTGTGGGTGGAGTGTGTGTGGTAGTGGCTGTAGGGTGGTGTATGTGTGTGTGTGTGGTCGTTTGAGTATGTTACTACTGGGTGGAGGAGAGAGAGAGAGAGAGAGAGAGAGAGAGAGAGAGAGAGAGAGAGAGAGAGAGAGAGAGAGAGAGAGAGAGAGAGAGAGAGAGAGAGAGATCGGAAATTGCCGGAGATGAGAAGGCTCAAACGCCGTAAAAAAACATGGGAAAAATTGCCTGTCAAGAAGGAAAAAAAAAAAAAAGACTAAAAAAAACTGTTTTCTGGGCGGCAGGGAAGAAAACGGAGGGTCCGGGTGGAGACGGTAAATAGGGAGACAGAAAATGGGGGGAACGGTAATTGTGAGACGACGACAAATGGGGACAAATGGAGACGGTGAATACAGTGTAGGAGACGGTAAATGGGGGAGAGAGTTCACTGATGGACGGTTAATGGGAAGGTAGTAAATAGGAGACGATAAATGGGGAAGACAATTAATGAAGGGGCGGTAAATGGCGGGTATACTAAATAGAGGAGAGAGGGGGGGGGGGGGTGGCAGTAAATGGGGGGGGAAGACCGTAAATAGGGTAGTCGGCAATTAGAGCTGGTGATGGGAGACTGGGAATTAAAGCCAAATTGGGAGACTGTGGTATAATGGGGAGCTCAGTAAATAGGTGTGGCAGACGATAAATAGGGCAGAGGTGATAATGAAGTTACGATAAACTGATGGTTATATCATAATCTAAGTATTAATAATAATTCAATTATCAGTTATGATTTAAGGAGTCATAATTCAAGTACGACAGTACGACCATTGAGCACGACGGTACGACCCTTGAGACGACAGTACGACCCTTGAGCACGACCGTGCGACCCTTGAGCACGACGGTACGACTCTTAGGCACGTCCCTTGAGCACGACGGTACGACCCTTGAGAACGACGGTGCAACCCTTGAGCACGACAGTACGACCCTTGAGCACGACGGTACGACCCTTGAGCACGACGGTACGACCCTTGAGCACGACGGTACGACCCTTGAGCACGACAGTACGACCCTTGAGAACGACGGTATGACCCTTGAGCACGACGGTACGACCCTTGAGACGACAGTACGACCCTTGAGCACGACGGTGCGACCCTTGAGCACGACGGTACGACTCTTAAGCATGACCCTTGAGCACGACGGTACGACCCTTGAGAACGACGGTGCGACCCTTGAGCACGACGGTACGACCCTTGAGCACGACGGTACGACCCTTGAGCACGACGGTACGACCCTTGAGCACGACAGTACGACCCTTGAGCACGACGGTGCGACCCTTGAGCACGACGGTACGACTCTTAAGCATGACCCTTGAGCACGACGGTACGACCCTTGAGAACGACGGTGCGACCCTTGAGCACGACGGTACGACCCTTGAGCACGACGGTACGACCCTTGAGCACGACGGTACGACCCTTGAGAACGACGGTGCGACCCTTGAGCACGGCGGTACGACCCTTGAGCACGACGGTGCGACCCTTGAGCACGACCGTGCGACCCTTGAGCACGACGGTACGACTCTTAGGCACGTCCCTTGAGCACGACGGTACGACCCTTGAGAACGACGGTGCGACCCTTGAGCACGACGGTACGACCCTTGAGAACGACGGTGCGACCATTGAGCACGACAGTACGACCCTTACGACTCTTAAGCATGACCCTTGAGCACGACGGTACGACTCTATAACACGAGGGTACGACTCTTAAGCACGAAGGTACGACCTTTAAGCACAACGGTACGACCCTCTAGCAAGACTGTGCGACTCTTAAGCACGACGATACGACCCTTGAGCACGACGGTGCAACCTTAGAGTATGACGGTACGACCCTTGAGCACGACAGTACGACCCTCGACCACGACTGTACGACTCAAGCACGAAGGTACGACCCTTGAAAACGGCCCACCATAACGACGGTACGACCACATTGAGCACAACGGTACGACCCTTGAATACGAGGTCACGACCCCTGAATACGAGGGTACGACCCTAGATCACGAGGGTACGACCCTTGAACACGAGGGTACGACCCTTGAACACGAGGGTACGATCCTAGGTCACGAGGGTACGACCCTTGAACACGAAGGTACGACCCTAGATCACGACACTACGACCCCTTAAGCACGATGGCACGACCCCCTAAGTACGAAAGTACGACCCTTGAGCACAATACGACCTCGTCAAGGCATATATATATATATATATATATATATATATATATATATATATATATATATATATATATATATATATATATCCCTGGGGATAGGGGAGAAAGAATACTTCCCACGTATTCCCTGCGTGTCGTAGAAGGCGACTAAAAGGGGAGGGAGCGGGGGGCTGGAAATCCTCCCCTCTCAATTTTTTTTAATTTTCCAAAAGAAGGAACAGAGAAGGGGGCCAGGTGAGGATATTCCCTCAGTGGCCCAGTTCTCTGTTCTTAACGCTACCTCGCTAACGCGGGAAATGGCGAATAGTTTGAAAAAAAAAAATATATATATATATATATATATATATATATATATATATATATATATATATGCATTGGCGAGGTAGCGCGGGGAAGCAGACGAAGGAGTGGCCCGGCCCACCCACATACACGTCCACACACGCACATATACATACCTATATATATTTGCGTGTGTGGACGTGTATGTATATACATGTGTGTGTGGGTGGGTTGGGCCATTCTTTCGTCTGTTTCCTTGCGCTCCCTCACTAACGCGGGAGACAGCAACAAAGCAAAATAAATAAATATATATATATATATTATCCCTGGGGATAGGGGATTAAGAATACTTCCCACGTATTCCCTGCGTGTCGTAGAAGGCGACTAAAAGGGGAGGGAGCGGGGGGCTGGAAATCCTCCTCTCTCGTTTTTTTTTTAATTTTCCAAAAGAAGGAACAGAGAATTGGGCCTGGTGAGGGTATTCCCTCAAAGGCCCAGTCCTCTGTTCTTAACGCTACCTCGCTAATGCGGGAAATGGCGAATAGTTTAAAAGAAAAGAAAAATATATATATATATATATATATATATATATATATATATATATATATATATATATATATATATATATATTATCCCTGGGGATAGGGGATTAAGAA
Source organism: Panulirus ornatus (assembly GCF_036320965.1). Taxonomy (NCBI): domain Eukaryota; kingdom Metazoa; phylum Arthropoda; class Malacostraca; order Decapoda; family Palinuridae; genus Panulirus; species Panulirus ornatus. The sequence goes on from NC_092255.1 coordinate 14,475,651, forward strand.
TACTTCCCACGTATTCCCTGGGTGTCGTAGAAGGCGACTAAAAGGGGAGGGAGCGGGGGGCTGGAAATCCTCCCCTCTCGTTTTTTTTTTTCTATTTTCCAAAAGAAGGAACAGAGGGGGCCAGGTGAGGATATTCCAAAAAAGGCCCAGTCCTCTGTTCTTAACGCTACCTCGCTAACGCGTGAAATGGCGAATAGTTTAAAAGAAAAGATATATATATATATATATATATATATATATATATATATATATATATATATATATATATATAATATATGTATATATATATATATATATATATATATATATATATATATATATATATATATATATATATATATATATATTTTTTTTTTTTTTTATTTATTATACTTTGTCGCTGTCTCCCGCGTTTGCGAGGTAGCGCAAGGAAACAGACGAAAGAAATGGCCCCCCCCCCCCCATACACATGTATATACATACGTCCACACACGCAAATATACATACCTACACAGTTTTCCATGGTTTACCCCAGACGCTTCACATGCCTTGCTTCAATCCACTGACAGCACGTCAACCCCGGTATACCACATCGCTCCAATTCACTCTATTCCTTGCCCTCCTTTCACCCTCCTGCATGTTCAGGCCCCGATCACACAAAATCTTTTTCACTCCATCTTTCCACCTCCAATTTGGTCTCCCTCTTCTCCTCGTTCCCTCCACCTCCGACACATATATCCTCTTGGTCAGTCTTTCCTCACTCATTCTCTCCATGTGCCCAAACCACTTCAAAACACCCTCTTCTGCTCTCTCAACCACGCTCTTTTTATTTCCACACATCTCTCTTACCCTTACGTTACTCACTCGATCAAACCACCTCACACCACACATTGTCCTCAAACATCTCATTTCCAGCACATCCATCCTCCTGCGCACAACTCTATCCATAGCCCACGCCTCGCAACCATACAACATTGTTGGAACCACTATTCCTTCAAACATACCCATTTTTGCTTTCCGAGATAATGTTCTCGACTTCCACACATTCTTCAAGGCCCCCCAAATTTTCGCCCCCTCCCCCACCCTATGATCCACTTCCGCTTCCATGGTTCCATCCGCTGCCAGATCCACTCCCAGATATCTAAAACACTTCACTTCCTCCAGTTTTTCTCCATTCAAACTCACCTTCCAATTGACTTGACCCTCAACCCTACTGTACCTAATAACCTTGCTCTTATTCACATTTACTCTTAACTTTCTTCTTCCACACACTTTACCAAACTCAGTCACCAGCTTCTGCAGTTTCTCACATGAATCAGCCACCAGCGCTGTATCATCAGCGAACAACAACTGACTCACTTCCCAAGCTCTCTCATCCCCAACTGACTTCATACTTGCCCCTCTTTCCAAAACTCTTGCATTTACCTCCCTAACAACCCCATCCATAAACAAATTAAACAACCATGGAGACATCACACACCCCTGCCGCAAACCTACATTCACTGAGAACCAATCACTTTCCTCTCTTCCTACACGTACACATGCCTTACATCCTCGATAAAAACTTTTCACTGCTTCTAACAACTTTCCTCCCACACCATATATTCTTAATACCTTCCACAGAGCATCTCTATCAACTCTATCATATGCCTTCTCCAGATCCATAAATGCTACATACAAATCCATTTGCTTTTCTAAGTATTTCTCACATACATTCTTCAAAGCAAACACCTGATCTACACATCCTCTACCACTTCTGAAACCACACTGCTCTTCCCCAATCTGATGCTCTGTACATGCCTTCACCCTCTCAATCAATACCCTCCCATATAATTTACCAGGAATACTCAACAAACTTATACCTCTGTAATTTGAGCACTCACCCTTATCCCCTTTGCTTTTGTACAATGGCACTATGCACGCATTCCGCCAATCCTCAGGCACCTCACCATGAGTCATACATACATTAAATAGCCTTACCAACCAGTCAACAATACAGTCACCCCCTTTTTTAATAAATTCCACTGCAATACCATCCAAACCTGCTGCCTTGCCGGCTTTCATCTTCCGCAAAGCTTTCACTACCTCTTCTCTTTTTACCAAATATATATATATATATATATATATATATATATATATATATATATATATATATATATATATATATAAAATATATATATATATATATATATATATATATATAAAATATATATATATATATATATATATATATAAAATATTTTTTGAAAATATGATTCTTTTCTAACTACCTTACTTTCGTACGCCGTTTTCTATGGCAAAATTACATTTATGTGAAAAGGATTTGGAAAAGATGGTCCTTTTTTTTTTTCTTTCTACCTGACTATTGTACTCCGTTTTCTTTGGCGAAATTCAATCTTACCTGGAAAAGACCTGGACTATTGTACCCTATTTTCTATGGCAAAATTAAAAAGGTACGTGAAAAGGAAGTTGGCAGAAAAATACTCTTATTTTTCAGCACGACTTTAAACTCCCGTTTTCTTTTCGGCATCTAAATAGCGTTCGTTGATGGCTAACTGAGCAGGAAATGGTTTTAGACAGGCTATGGCAACACCACGGGATGGGCCATATCCGACGGCCGGACATTAAATACCGAGCAATTTTGACTCGCGAGGAAAATGGGAAGTGGGGGAATTTCATCGCTGTTTATGGGGAGTATATATATATATATATATATATATATATATATATATATATATATATATATATATATATATATATATATATATTGGAAAGGATCACAATTTAGCGCGTGATCAAGTATATTCTTACGAGTCCACGGGGAAAATGAAACTCGATATGATGATGTGATTATGACACGAAAGTGCACTTGGGACCTTATCATGATTCATTTTCCCCGTGGACTCATAGGAATATATATATATATATATATATATATATATATATATATATATATATATATATATATATATATTATATTTTGTCGCTGTCTTTGTGTTAGCGAGGTAGCGTAAGGAAACACGAAAAAATGGCCCAACCCACTCAAATACACATGTATATACATACACGTCCACACACGGAAATATACATACCTATAAATCTCAACGTATACATATATATATATATATATATATATATATATATATATATATATATATATATATACACAGAGACATATACATATATACACATGTACATAATTCATACTGTCTGCCCTTATTCATTCCCGTCGCCACCCCGACACGCATGAAATGAAAACCCCCTCCTCCCGCATGTGCGCGAGGTAGCTCCAGGAAAAGACAACAAATGCTACATTCGTTCACACTCAGTCTCTAGCTGTCATGTATAATACACCGAAACCACAGCTCCCTTTCCACAACCAGGCCCCACAAAACTTTCCATGTTTTACCCCAGACGCTTCACATGCCCTGGTTCAATCCATTGACAGCACGTCGACCCCGGTATACCACATCGTTCCAATTTACTCTATTCCTTGCACGCCTTTCACCCTCCTTTATGTTCAGGCCCCGATCACTCAAAATCTTTTTCACTCCATCTTTCCACCTCCAATTTGGTCTCCCACCTCTCCTCGTTCCCTCCACCACTGAAACATATATCCTCTTTGTCAGTCTTTCCTCACCCATTCTCTCCATGTGAACAAACCCACCCTTTTCTGCTCTCTCAACCACACGCTTTTTATTACCACACATCTCTCTTACCCTTTCATTACTTACTCGATCAAACCACCTCACACCACATATTGTCCTCAAACATCTCATTTGCAGCACATCCACCCTCCTCCGCACAACTCTATCTATAGCCCACGCCTCGCAAGCATATAACATTGATGAAAGCACTATTCCTTCAAACATACCCATTTTTGCTTTCCAAGATAACGTTCTCGACTTCCACACATTTTTCAAGGCTCCCAGAACTTTCGCCCCCTCCCCCACCCTATGATTCACTTCCGCTTTTTTCCATCCGGTGCCAAATCCACTCCTAGATATCTAAAACACTTCACTTCCTCCAGTTTTTCTCCATTCACTCTTACCTCCCAACTGACTTGTCCCTCAACCCTACTGTACCTAATAACCTTATTCTTATTCAAATTTACTCTTAGTTTTCTTTTTTCACACACTTTACCAAACTAAGTCACGAGCTTCTGCAGTTTCTCACCCGAATCAGCCACCAGCGATGTATCATCAGCGATCAACAACTAACTCACAAAGCTCTCTTATCCACAACATACTTCATACTTGCTCCTTTTCAAAACTCTTGCATTCGCCTCCCTAACAACCCCATCCATAAACAAACTGAACAACCATGGAGACATCACGCACCCCTGCCGCAAACCAACATTCACTCAGAACCAATCACTTTCCTCTCTTCCTACACGCATACATGCCTTACATCCTCGATAAAAACTTTTCACTGGTTCTAACAACTTAACTCCCACACCATATATTCTTAATACCTTCCACAGAGCATCTCTATCAACTCTATCATATGCCTTCTCCATATCCATAAATGCTACATACAAATCCATTTGCTTTCCTAAGTATTTCTTACATACATTCTTCAAAGCAAACACCTGATCCACACATCCTCTACCACTTCTGAAACCACACTGTTCTTCCGCAATCTGATGATCTGTACATGTCTTCACCCTCTCAATCAACACCCTCCCATATAATTTACCAGGAATACTCAACAAACTTATACCTCTGTAATTTGAGCACTCACTCTTATCCCCTTTGCCTTTGTACAATGGCACTATGCACGCATTCCGCCAATCCTCAGGCACCTCGCCATGAGTCATACATACATTACATAACCTTGCCAACCAGTCAACAACACAGTCACCCCATTTTTAATAAATTCCACTGCAATACCATCCAAACCTGCTGCCTTGCCGGCTTTCATCTTCCGCAAAGCTTTTACTACCTCTTCTCTGTTTACCAAATCATTCTCCCTAACCCTCTCACTTTGCACACCACCTTGACCTAAACACCCTATATCTGCCACTCTACCATCAAACACATTCAACATACTTATAAAATACTCACTCCATCTCCTTCTCTCATTACCACTACTTGTTATCACCTCCCCATTAGCCCCCTTCACTGATGTTCCCATTTGTTTCCTTGTCTTACGCACTTTATTTACCTCCTTCCAAAACATCTTTTTATTCTCCCTAAAATTTAATGATACTCTCTCACCTTAACTCTCATTTGCCCTCTTTTTCACCTCTTGCACCTTTCTCTTGACCTCCTGCCTCTTTCTTTTATATATCCCCCACTCACTTGCATTATTTCCCTGCAACAATCGTCCAAATGCCTCTCTCTTCTCTTTCACAAATAATCTTCTGCCCACCTCCCACGCTTCTCATGCCACAAGCATCTTTTGCGCAATCCATCACTGATTCCCTAAATACATTCCATTCCTCCCCCACTCTCCTTACGTCCTTTGTTCTCACCTTTTTCCATTCTGTACTCAGTCTCTCCTGGTACTTCCTCACACAAGTCTCCTTCCCAAGCTAACTTACTCTCACCACTCTCTTCAACCCAACATTCTCTCTTCTTTTCTGAAAACCTCTACAAACCTTCACCTTCGCCTCCACAAGATAATGATCAGACATCCCTCTAGTTGCACCTCTCAGCACATTAACATCCAAAAGTCTCTCTTTCGCGCGCCTATCAATCAACACATAATCCAATAACGCTCTCTGGCCATCTCTCCTACTTACATACGTATATTTATGTATATCTCTCTTTTTAAACCAGGTATTACCAATCACCAGTCCTTTTTCAGCACATAAATCTACAAGCTCTTCACCATTTCCATTAACAACACTGAGCACCCCAAGTACACCAATTATTCCCTCAACTGCCACATTACTCACCTTTGCATTCAAATCACCCATCACTATAACCAGGTCTCGTACATCAAAACCACTAACACACTCACTCAGCGGCTCCCTAATCACTTGCCTCTCATGATCTTTCTTCTCATGCCCAGGTGCATATGCACCAATAATCACCCATCTCTCTCCATCCACATTCAGTTTTACCCATATCAACCAAGAGTTTACTTTCTTAAATTCTATCACAGACTCCCACCTCTCCTGTTTCCTCTTATTATTTTTTTTTTTTTTACGTAACATGGAATTAAGGATGAGAATGATGGCAGAGGAAGGGTAAAGGATTACTTGATATGGAGGCAAGGTAGGCATGGATTACTTGATATGGAGGCAAAATACGTATGGATTATTTGATATAGGGGCAAGATAGGTATGGATGACTTGATATGGAGGTACGACAGGCATGGATTACTTGATGTGGAGGCAAGATAGGCTTGGATTACTTGATATGGAAGCAAAATAGGCATGGATTACTTGATATGGAGGCAAAATAGGCATGGATTACTTGATATGGAGGCAAAATAGGCATGGATTACTTGATATGGAGGCAAAATAGTCATGATTACTTGATATGGAGTCAAAACAGGCATGGAATACTTGATAATGAAGCAAAATAGACGTGGATTACTTGATATGGGGAAGATAGGGATGGATTACTTGATATGGAAGCAAAATAGGCATGAATTATTTGATATGGGGGCAAGATAGGCATGGATTACTTGATATGGAGGCAAATTAGGTATGGGTTACTTGATATGGTGGCAAAATATACGTGGATTATTTGATATGGGAGGAAAATAGGAATGGATTACTTGATATGGAGACAAAATAGGAATAGATTACTTGATATGGAGGCAAGGTAGGCATGGATTACTTGATAAGAAGGCAAGATAAGCTTTGGTTACCGGACACGAAGATCAGATAGGAATGGGTTACTTGATGTGAAGGCAGAGTACGCATGGCTTTGTTTATACGAAAGCAAGTTGAGCATGAAATAGTTAACATTGAGGTAGGGCATGCATGCATGAGTTGATATGGATGCAGGATAGGCATGGAGAAGTTAACAAGGAAGTAGGACATGTATGTAGTTGATAATGAGACATGACAGGCATGAAGTAAATAATATGGGTAGAGGCTGGGCAGGGAGTATTTAACACGGAGGCAAAATGAGTAATGGGGTAACTGATATGGAGGCAAATATAGACATGGAGTAAATAATATGGAGGAAGTTTACTTTTAAAGAACTCTGGCGAAGTATAAAGTTATAACAAATGCCGAAGAGCAAACGTAACAGAATTGTGTGGATGTTCATTTATCAGTGACTCTAATTACTTAATTTTCAGAACACTGAAGAAAACAGAAACTTTTTTGTTAAGTATTTGGGTACAGACTACTGGGTGTGGCACCCTGCTATCTCTCACTCTCTCTTTTACTCTCTTTAGGGCGTGGCTTGCTTCCCTCTCTCTCTCTCTCTCTCTCTCTCTCTCTCTCTCTCTCTCTCACACACACACACACACTACAAGAAATAGCTATTAACACCGTTTTCTCGCTCGTTTTCCTAATTGGAAGCAACTAAGGTTTTTGCCCTCTCTCATTTTCTCTCTCCACCACTCTCATCTAACCAATTTCCTCTCTCCGTCTATCCTAGCTTCTGCCTAGTAAGTCAAATTTTTTACAACAGTTATATAAATGGACTCGCCAGCACAGCTGAAAAAAAAAAAACAGTGGTTACAAGACCTGAAGAAACTCAATTCATTTTCACATCATTAGCGATCGACAACCTCCAAGAATGACCAACAGCAGTAATGACAACAGCTAATATCCCTCTTTGTAAGCCTTGACAGCATTACTGACAACAGCTGGATGTCTCTACAGGTCTTGACACCATTAGTGACACCAACGACAAACTCTGTAAGCCTTGACAGCTTTAGTGACAACAGCTGGATGTCTCTACAGGTCTTGACAACATTAATGACACCAACGACAAACTCCGTAAGCCTTGACAGCTTTAGTGACAACAGCTTGATGTCTCTACAGGTCTTGACAACATTAATGACACCAACGACAAACTCCGTAAGCCTTGACAGCTTTAGTGACAACAGCTTGATGTCTCTACAGGTCTTGACAACATTAATGACACCAACGACAAACTCCGTAAGCCTTGACAGCTTTAGTGACAACAGCTGGATGCCTCTACAGGTCTTGACAACGTTAATGACACCAACGGCAAACTCTGTAAGCCTTGACAGCATTACTGACAACAGCTGGATGCCTCTACAGGTCTTGACACCATTAGTGACACCAACGACAAACTCTGTAAGCCTTGACAGCATTAGTAACAACAGCTGGATGTCTCTTGAGATCTTGCCATCTGTAGTAACACCAACGGCCACTGCACACCAGTTTATGGTTTGACAACACTAGCATAAATGACAACGGATGGACACTGTAATTGACCTTGAAAGCTGAATTGACAACAGCTAAAGAAATGTCTTCCAAAAGCCTTTCGACAAGAGCCATGGACTCACAAACATGGTTTCTTACGTTCGTATTGCTACGTAAACACATTCCTCCCTCAAGAGCGTCATGTACATATCCTCATCGGCTATAGAAACATGATCCCTAAACCTCTGTTCTTCCATTCGAAACAGGTGTTCTAATCACTCACAACCAAGCCATTCAAACAATGGGAGAAATGCGAAAGTTCGGGTGCCTGGCCTTAGACATTTCCAGGAGCACTGCAGTGTCATGAGCAGGCAGCGTCGTCGTATTGATCACTCCTCTATTTCGCTTGATATTTACATCTTCTGGCCATGACACTCGTCACCCACAGGTTCTTTCGACACATCGACGTCTGTGGTTTGCCTCTCGACGCACGAATCGTATCAAGTCAAATAGGAAAGGTGTATTTGAGCTACATTTTCTGAGAGAGTTCACGGCACAAGGTAAACAAGAAATGTGTAGTTCTCCCACACGCCGCTAGAGTGCATGTTTCTCTCGGCCGCCGCTAGAGGCAGCACCAGCTCAGTTTTCAGATATCTCACTTTTTGTCTAAATCTAAAAGACCTTGCTAAATCATGAATTATTTTTCTTTATCGTAAATTAGACGAAAGTATCTATATCCTGTTATGTAAATATTTCAATAAATCTACTTTGATAGATATATGAGATTTTGTCTCAATCTAAAGACTTTGACCTTGCAGCAGCATGACTAACTCTCTCTCTCTCTCTCTCTCTCTCTCTCTCTCTCTCTCTCTCTCTCTCTCTGACTCATGGGTCAATCGCTCAGCTACTCTGCTGGATCTTCCACTTACCTAAGGTGATGGTGGACTGATCCACTTACTTATAGTGGTGGTGGGGTGATCCACTTACCTACGGTGGAATGATCCACTTACCGATGTTGGTGGTGGGAGTGGAGTGATCCACTTACCTACAGTGGAGTGATCCACTTACCTATGGTGGTGGTGATGGTGGAACAGAAGAACATAGCCTTCCAGAAGGTCCAGACTCTATCCTCAGTGTCGGGAGAGATGCCCACAGACCACGAGTGGTACAGCTGTTCATCGTAGGGCCGAAGAAGACCATATATCATCTAAGGGGAGGAGAGAGACCAGTGTTATCAGATGGTATATCTACCATTCTCTGGGGGTAATGCTCAGGGGGCTATAAGGTTATCTGTGGGAGAGGGGTCGGCTCATCTGGTGTCTGTGTACTCTCTGGGGAAGGGATAAATAGGGACAATATATATATATATATATATATATATATGAGTTTGGTAAAGGGTGTGAAGGAAGAAAGCTGAGAGGTAATGTGAATAAGTTCAAGGTTATTAGGTACAGTAAGGTTGAGGGACAAATCAATTGGGAAGTAAGTTTAAATGGAGAAAAACTGGAGGAAGTGAAGTGTTTTAGATATCTGGGAGTGGATTTGGCACCGGATGGACCCATGGAAACGGAAGTGAGTCACATGGTGGGGTAGGGGGGCGAAAGTTCTGGGAGCGTTGAAGAGTGTTT